>NC_081291.1:205585192-205888223 GCF_030435805.1 Mustela lutreola
AACCAAAAATACATTTACGCTCAATAAAACTTTGATATATCTTAGCGATCACTGCTGCTGCTGCTGCTTCTCCTCCTCCTGTTCTTCATCTTCTCTCCTTTTCCTCTTCCTCCTCCTCCTTTTTCTCCTTTTCCTTCTCTCTTCTTCCTCCTCTTCTTTCTCCTCCTCCACTTCTTCCTCTTTTTTTCCTTAATATCCAAGTCAATATCCAGGGAATTGATATTTGATATAAGGAAATTCCTTTGTTCTATTCTTTCTCTGGGACCAGTACATTCCTACGTAGTTTTGAACAGCTTTCCCACATTCCAGAGACTGCGACTGCAAATTCTATTTTAAAACCTGGGAATGTAATCTAATTTGGCTAGAGAAAACAATATCCTAATGGTGCTAAATAATCTCATATTATCTTCTTTCCTGAACAGATCTTGAATTATTTTGCAGTAATACCCAAAATACTTGTTATGGATTGGAATTGTGGCCTCCCCACCAAAGATCATGAAATTCTAACCCCCAGTAACTGTGAATGTGATCTTATTTGGAATTAAGATCTTTGTACCTGATCGAGTTAAGACAAAGTCATTAAAGTTGGCCCTAATCCAAGAAGACTGGTGTCCTTATAAAAAGGAGAAATTTGGGACAGAGAGACAGGGATGTAAAGAGGGAAGATAATGTGAAGACACAGAGAAGCATCTACAAGTTAAGAAACTCTTGAAGCTACCAGAAACCAGGAAAGGGATGGAACACATTCTCCCTCACAGTCCTCAGAAGGAATCAACCCTGCCCATACTTTGATTTTGAACTCCTAATCTTTAGCCTTCAGAATTGTGAAGCCACACATTTCTGTTGTATAAGCTACCCAGTTTGTGTTTCTTCTTATGGCAACTCCAGGAAACTATTAAAATATTCTTTTAATATTTCAGACTTTTTTCCCATTGGAGAATATGGAGTTAATGTAGTTGAGGATACTCATTTTAGTGTATTTCCTTTTTTAATATGGCATGTCTTCCAAGATATTAATAATTTATACAACAAAATGAAATTGTTTTGAGCCCTTTGCTTTTATTTTCTTCCTACTATCACTTTTATTTAAGGTCTTATTGTTCCTATTTTAGAATGGGTAGACATTCTGAAATCCCCTTTTCTTATTAAAACATTTGATATATGTAGGATTTTAAAATTCAAAGATTATTAGGCACTTTCCTTTTGAAAAGTGCATTTATTTATTTATTTATCCTTTTATTATCATGAGTCTAAATGACTGAAATATTTCAATAATCTTAGAAATTATAATATCATTCAAAGTTCAGAGCATACTCAGTTTAACTTAAATTTTATAGTGATATTCTTGAGAGTAGAAAATAGGTCTCTATCTTCTAATTCCATGATGGCAAGTAATTTATTATTGGTCACATAATAAATCCCCAACAGATACTTTGGAGATTGCAGAAGTATAATGAGAAGAAAGAACAGGAAAACATAATTGCTATATAAAAAATAAATTAACAAATAATAACAGCACAGCCACTTTGTTTTAAAAGCATAAATTATCTCTATGTGCACATATAAGATTTTAGCAATTTTCCTCTTTTTCTTCCTTCCACAGAATTCCCAAGACCTTTGGAACACTGAGAAGTGGATGATTCAAATAAATTCCTTTTCTATTTAAGTGTTTCTTTTTAGTCGATTCAGCATTTAAGCAATCTTTGAAATTTAAATAAAACTTGTAATTCTCCTGATTCTTGCTAAGTACTACCATACCTCCTAATAGATCAATCCAATATTTATGAATCTTGTTAAAATAAGACTAGGACTGTGGACAGTTACCAAAATTACATCACTCATTCAGTTTAGCTGTCATACTGATTTCTCATTGATTTAATTGAGGAATATTTTATGTACAATAAACTTCATCCATTTCAACTGTACAATTCAATGAATTGTGGCCATGTTACAAACCTCTGCAATCACCTGGATTGCAAATTCAAGACTCAGTACATTTCTATCACCTACCCCTCTATACACACAAATTCCTCATAACATTTTACAATACATCTCTCCCTCCACCCTTGGACTCAGCAATGTCTGCTTTAATTTTGGTCCCTATGGATTAATTTGAATTTTGAGTGCACTATTTCATTCCTGCCTGTTTTTATTCACTATGATTTTGAAATTCATCCATGTTTTTATGTTTATGAGTAATTTGTTTCCTTTTGTTGCTGAGAAATATTTCACTGAAAGACCTATAACATTTGATTCGTCCATTTATCTGTCAATAGACATTTGGGTTATTTCTAGTTTTTGATTATTGTGAAGTTTGCTATTGTAAATAATCATGTACATGTCCTTGTATGTTTTCATTTCTTTTAGATAAGTATATAAGAGTGAAAAGATTGGGTCACATGGGAAGAGTATGTTTAAATCATTTAAGAAACTGACAAGATGGTTTCCAGAGTTATACAATTTTATACTCCTAGCAGTACATGAGAGTTTCATTTGCTGCAAATCTTTGTTCATTTTAATATTAGTCATTCTAGAAGATACTTTGGGCTTTAATTTGTATTCACCTTATTTCTACTTTTGCTGAGAATCTCTTCACTGCTTAATGACCAGTTTTAGCAAAATAGGTCCTAAGGTACCACAGAAGCTTGAGAGAGTTTATTTTTGGGTCTGGAAATGCTAAAAATAATTTCCATATAAATTAATGATAATTACCTTTTCACTTTACACTATTTTGGCTTATGAAAGTTTTCATTGGAACATTACTTCAGATAGTAAGGGAAATGTGTACTACATTTGGTCTTTTATTCACATGTAAAACATTTTCCCAACTTCCACTATTTCTACTATATACATTCTGAGCAAATACTTTTAAATAATCTCAAGTCTTAATGCCAATAGTTTATGAAACCAAGAAGTAGACAAGGCAAATCATAATACATATTATAGAAACTACACTTTAGCCTTTTATATCAATTTTTGATGGCAAAAAATAACAAAACATCTTCACATCTTTTATAGATTGTCTTTGGAAACAACAGTGAATTGAGCTATTAAAAAGAAAAACACTCCATTGAACTGAAAAGCAAACAATGAATGTGAAAACCAATATCTAAGGAAAAAACATGTTGTCTTATTTCTGCTATTATGCCTTCTTTTGTTCCTGATAAATGATGAAAAACTAAGTTCAGAGTTGCAGTGCTACAGGGATGGAATACTAATATGTTAACCTATTTTGCATATCGGTAGAGCTTACAAAAATTAGAGAATAAAATAAGTGAGATGTTATCCAATTGGAAAGTAGGAGGACAATGATGTAAACAATCCTATCAAATCTGTCATTAAGTAACTTTCTATAATGGCAAATATGATTTATGGTCATTCAGGTTAGTTGGGAAAAATATGCTAAAACATATACAGACTGGTCACATTTTATCATTAACTACTAAGTATTTAAGTATTGGATTTTTTTTTCCCCAGCTCTTCCAAATGCTGGTGTGTGTGTGTGTGTGTGTGTGTGTGTGTGTGTGTGTGCATGGGTGTTGGCTCCATGAGTTTTCAGGGACCTCATCTGCAGGATGAAAATAGGAGTCCTGTATGACAAGTCATCTGCAATGAGAATTGACAGATGTTTCCGTCAATCTCTAGGGGCTGTAGCTAATGCATGTAGGTTCCAACTTGTTCTTGCCAGCCATACATCACTCTGCCTAACCCAACTGCTTGTCCTGTGGTTTTCAAGTGTTAGCATCAATCCAATAGGAAGACAACTTCTTTAAAGACACTGCTGAACTGGCTCCCACAACATTTGGTCTTTTATTCACATGTAAAACATTTTCCCAACTTCCACTATTTCTACTATATACATTTTGAGCAAATACTTTTAAATAATCTCAAGTCTTAATGCCAATAGTTTATGAAACCAAGAAGTAGATAAGACAAATCATAACATTGACTTAGGTAAATGTTAACATCACAACATTGACTTAGGTAAAATACCTTATTGAACCTTGACTGATCCACCATACTTAGTCATGTTCCTAATACAAAAGAATTAGATTTCTTCTTTTGCAGAAAGTGTTGCAAAGTGTCTAAGCTCTGACCATGTACATTGTAATTTCACAATCATCTGTACACTTTCTTTTTTTCACTTTTGCAGGCTGCCTACTTAGTGAAAATTAATCCTACCCAAGAAATGAGCAATACTATATAAATGCAGAGCATTTCTCTACATCATTATTGAGTAAAATGTTTATTCTTTGAAATAACTGAATGATTATGCTTATGACTACCAACCATCTACTAATATGTAGAAGAAAGTAGAAGCACATTTCTTTGTTTTTTATGTGAGGTATATCTCTTACTAACATTATGTAAGTGCATTGTATCTTCACCCAAAGGGTTAACAGATCTGTTTAACGGATTCCTTATACTTTATTGACTCAGACTTCTAAGAATGAAACTTAGAATGGTCACAGAAAAGATGCCTCTTTTTTTTCTTCAACATTTTTCAAAGAATATGTTATCAATTTATGTCATTCCCTTTCCCTGAGGAGAAAGCATTGTTTTGATTTCATATTGAAAATGAAAGAGCCACATTAGAAAACAAAATGAATTTTGACATGTTTTACTCTCAAGAAAAATTCTCAACTTTAGTGGCATTGAATCTTATCAGAACAATTCACTGTAGAAGGCTAAACTCTGGAATTGAGGTAGGATATCAAAACTCTATAGAGTTGTGAAAAAATAATATAAGGAAGACTCTTAGTAGTCCCTTGTTAAACCATAGAGGAACAGTGTTTGTTTGACCTACTTTTTACAAACTGTACTGAAAATAGGAGTCCTATATGACAAGTCATTACATGTAAAATGTCTTAACCTACCTTTTCAGCACAACTAAAATAACCAAGCAAGGTCATTAACTTACACCACTAATAAGCGAGATCTGAAAAGTTAGAAACCTGGCTTAGTTGGAATTTATGTGAGGAGAAATTGATTAAAAAAAAAAAAAGAAGAAGAAAAAAAAATAAAACAGCAGTGTGTTACCCACATTTCCTGTCATTTCTTTGTCCCATCTCTGCATTTTATCTCATCTTCTTTGGTTTAAATTATAGGATAAGATTATTTTCCAAAATAAGTTGAATAAAAAGGGAGCTAAAGCAATCCTACCAGAATGTTATTGAAAGGTTACTATTGAGGGGAGTATTGATTAAGGGGGAGTTCTATTGCATATGATGAGAGAAAAACATTAAAGTTAGCTAGCTAAATTAAGACTTAAATTAGTAAATTAAAGAGAGAATTGGTTCAGTTCAATGAGACCTTGAAAGTAAAAACAAAAACAAGCAGAATGGATTTTATTCTTTTAACCACAGAAATAAAGGTAGGCAAGGCAACGTACTAATCAGAACAGTTAAAGTGAAGTGTCTCACTCAGCGTTGTATTTATACATGCTCTATTCCCATTCGTCCTTGGAACCAGAGCCCTCAGTGTAAGCTGTAGCACTGCAGTGACAAAATGAATGTGAGTTAGACTATTGGGACCAGAAATTCAAATGATCTATTTATAGAAAAGACTAGACTATTTTACTATTGTGCAATAAAAGCCTTCCAGCTAAAACAAAGGAAACACTATGTTTATGAACAGAAAGAGTTGATAATGGCAAAATAGCAACTACCCAAGACTAAATGTGTAAATCCAGTAACTCCAAATAATGATATTTGTCAAACTGGATAAAAATATATTCGGAAGATTAAAGCTAAAGTAATACTCATGGAAATTATTAAAAAAAAAAAATCTATTGCCATCATTGACAATGAAATAAAATAGCGAACCAATGGGTCAAAACACAAGCATGCCTCAAAAATGTTCCTGACCATGACAAAAAAGTGAATACGGCAATAAAACAAGTCAAACTAATCTTTTAGTTTCCCAGTGCATATAAAAGTCATATTTATAACATACTGTAGTATATTAAGTATGCAATGACATTATGTCTAAAAAAGTAATGCTAATGCCTTAATTTAAAAACAATTTCTTTAAAAAAAAATCCATCTTTCAGTGAGACATAAACTCTTTGTGGAGGGTCTTGTCTTGATGTTCATGGCTGCTGACCAAGGTGGGTGTGCTGAAGGTTGTGGTGGTTGAGGCAATTCTTAAAATATCATTGAAGTTTTTGGTTATCAATAATTCTTCCTTTCATGAACAATATCTCTATAGCATTCAATCCTGCTTGATGTCATTTTATCCACAGGAGAACTCCTTTCAAAATTGAAGTCAATGTTCTCAAAACTTGCCACTGCTTTATCAATCTAAATTTAGGTAATATTTTAGGACTTTTGTTATCATTCCAACAATCTTCACAGCATCTTCACCAGGAGCAGATTCCATCTCAAGAAACCACTTTCTTTGTAGCTCCATAAGAAGAAACTCCTCATCCATTCAAGTTTTAGTATGAGGTTGTAGCAATTCAGTCCTATCTTCAGACTTTACTTCTAATCTTAGTTCTCTTGCTAATTCCACCACATTTGCAGCTACTGTTTCCACTAAATCATTGAACCCCTCAAAGTCATCCATAAGGATTGCAATCAACTTCTTCCAAACTCCTGTTTATGTTAATATTTTGAACTTGTCCCATGAATCAAAAAGATTCCTAATGGCATCCAGAATGGCAAATCCTTTCCAGAATCTTTACAATTTACTTTGCCCAGATCCATCAGTATATATACCAGCTATAGCCTAACAAAATGTATTTCTCAGATAGACTTAAAAGTCAAAATGACTCCTGAACCATGTGCTCCAGATAGATGGTATGTGTTATTAAGCATGAAAATAACATTGATTTCATTACATAACTTCATCAGAGCTCTTGGGTAAGAAGGTACATTGTCAGTAAGAAGTTGTATTTTGAAAAGCAGAGCAGCAGTTCTCAACAACGGGCTTAAAATATTCAGTAATCTATGTTATAAACATGAGCTATCAACCAGGCTTTGTCGTTCCATTTATAGAGAACAGGTAAAATATATTTAATAGAACTCTTAAGGGCTCTAGGATTTTCAGAATGAGAAAAGAGCATCAGCTTCAACTTAAAGTCATCAGTCGCATTAGTCTCTAACAAGAGAATCACCAAGTCCTTTGAGTCAGGCATTGACTTGTCCTCTCTAGCTATGAAAATTCTAGATGGTATCTTCTTCCAATACAAGGCTGTTTTTTCTACATTGAAAATATGTTTTTTGGTGTAACCACCTTCATTAATCACTGTATTTTAGCTAGATCTTCTAGATAACTTAGTGCAGCCTTACATCAGCATTTGCTTCTTCTACCTTATACTTTTATGTTATGGAGAGGGCTTCTTTTTTTCCAAACTGATGAACCCACCTCTGTTAGCTTCCAACTTTTCTTCTTTAGCCTCTTCACTTCTTTCAGTCCTCATAGAGTTGAAAAAAGTCAGAGCCTTGCAGGATTAGGCTTTAACTTAAAGGAATGTTGTGGCTGGCTTGATCTTCTATCCAGACCACTCAAACTTTCTCCATGTCAGTAGTAAGGTTGTTTTACCTTCATTTATCATTTATCATTTATCATTTATATTATCATTTATCATTTATGTGTTGTATAATTTATGTGTTTACTGTAGTAGTGCTTCTAATTTCCTCCAAGAATCTTTTTTTTTTGTATTCACAGCTTAGCTAACTGTTTAGCAGAAGCCAACTACTTGTTGGCCAGTCTTAGCTATTGACTTGCCTTCTTCACCAAGCTCAATCATTTCTAGCTTTTGATTTAAAGTTAGTGATGTATTGCATGGAGCACTGGGTGTGGTACATAAACAATGAATCTTGGAACACTGAAAAAAATAAAATAAAATTATAAAGAAAAATAAAGTTAGTGATGTGTTTTTCTTCCTTTCACTTGAACACTTAGAGACCATTGTAGGGTAATAATTGGCCTAATTCCAATATTGTTGTGTCTCAGAGAACAGGGAGGCCTGAGGAAAGAGATAGAAATGAGGGAACAGATTGTCAGTGCAGTACTCAGAACACCATAATGCTTAATAAGTCTGGCATCTCACATGAGTGTCATTCACGGTGCTTCTCAAACAATGATGATAGTAGAATCAAAGTTGACTGACCACAGATCACCGTAACAAATGTAGTAAGTTTGGAATACTGTGAGAATTACCTAAATGTGGTAGGGGCAAGAGGTGAACAAATGCTACTAGAAAAATGGCATCGATAGACCTGCTTGACACAGAGTTGTCTCCGCCCTTCAATTTGCAAAATATGCAATATCTGCAAAGCACAGCAAAGTGAACCACAATGAAGTGACATGTCCCTGTAGGTATTTCAGAAATGAATTGATATCTGTGGCAAGAAGTTTCAATTTGTATCAGTTGACAAAAATGTAATTCTTCAAACACTGGTTTTGATAAAATTAGCTACATACAGAATAGTCAATGTTTTAATATCCAGAATGAAAGATGAATTACAAATTTAAAAAGAAACAAACACGTTAGAAGAAAATGGCAAGTTATATAAAGAGAACTCTGAACACTGACTTAATAATAAGGCATATGCTGCTTTACACACTTTGTCATTATCAACACATTTAATCCTCACAGAAATAATACGTTTTAAGTACTGTTATTAAGCCCATTATTTGGAAGAGCTTTAGTACTACAAGTATGTGGTTTCCATTCCACACTATGTCCACCAAAGCTGAGGTTGTCACCCTGTACCATAGACTTTCATAAAGTTCACATGGATGTAATCTGATAATCCATGACTGAGGTCATGATTTGGACCTTCCCACTGGTTTCTGATGCTTAGGTTTGGCATAACTGAAGGAAAATACTAGACACATATTCACAACCTCATATTCACAACCTTTGGATGTAAGACCTTTACCGATGTGTAAATGGGCAGTGGGAGGCACTAGTTAAGTATTTCCCTTATTCTGAGAACTGCAGGAGGGTAAGTGTCAGGATATTGATGAAAAGTGGGTGGGTGGAATAAAATGAAGCTGAAGATAAGAAACCAGTGTATGTAAGACTTTTGTACCATGGCAAAAAAGGTAGATCGTCAGCATAAGAACAATGAGAAGCAAGGGCAATTTGAGATTCTTTTGAGACATTACCATGTTTGTGTTTTATGAAAAAGTATAGAACACGGTGGGAGGAGTTAGGGAAGGAAGCATGAAGGACTGATTAGGGAGACCGGCTGTTAAGCTCTATAATGTATAGGCAGGATTAGGGATTGTTTACATTACTAAGTAAGAGCTTTTGTAAATAATGGATGTGCTTTTAGGGTTAGAAGGATAACTTGGTATGAAGTCATAGGTGTTATTTCTGGAACCATGAATATCCAAAGATGTTCTTGTGACAGGGATGAATTTGTTTGTTTCCATTTTTGAACTAAAGGACATAAAACCTTTACTTCAACTCATACATGAAACTCTGGATTATTTGGAAAATATAAAGGTTAATTCTCAGTTTGAAACTCAATTTTTATTTTTGACGTATTTAGCAACTTTATTCACATAAAATGGGATTTAAATTGTACAAAGTTCCTGGGCCATATTATCATAATTTCCCAAATGATCCACTCATTCACTCGTGGGTAGTATATAATGCCCATTCACACAGAAATTGAAAAATATCTTCAGATAACAAAATTTGTAACTTAAACATCTGAATGGTTAAACAAACACATATATCCAACACCTTTGTTCCTCTTCTCTGCATTTGAGGCAAGTGAAATACCACTGTTTCTCATATGCAGCCCACTATCGGCTCATATTTCAGTAGAAACTAAATAAGCAGCTTTAAAAAATTATTTTTGTTGTTATTTTTAAATGGACTTGGAGGTGTTAGGGTGTGTGAGGAATTTAATAGATAACTCTGGGTATGAACCTTAAGAGAAATCATGATATAAATAAAAATTTTATTTTATTATTTTTTTTTTTTTACATGCATCCCTATGTTTATTGCAGCATTATCCACAACAGTCACATTATGGAAGCAGCTCAAGTGTCCACAGACAGATGAATGGATAAAGAAAATGTGGTATGTCTACAATGGAATATTACCCTGCCATAAAGAAGAATGAAATCCTGCCATTTGCAACAACATGGATGGAGCTGGACAGGATAATGCTAAGTGAAGTCAGTCAGAGAAAGACAAAGACTACATGATTTCACTCACATGTGGAATTTAAAAAACAAAACAAATGAACAGATTAAAAAAGGGACAAGCCAAAAACCAGACAAGAATAATATAGTACCAATTCAAAAACAGAAATATAGTCATAGTGAGGAAAATAGAAATCACAGGAACAGATAACATATATAATCATTATATATAGAAATAAATAAATAAAACATGTATATAATATATAAATAATATAGAACATTTTAATGTTGTAAGTACTGGTGAACAGCTAATAATGGCTTCCCTAACACAGAATATAAATTTGGTCTCTGGATGGTTGTAGACTTCAGTGTGAAAGTAAAACTATATATTTAATAAAAACAAATGGAGGCTCCTTGTTAACTAAGGAAGATGATTTCCTGAAAAATATGTTTAAAAGTATAAGCCCCAAAACAAAAATGATGATTTTATCAAAAGTCATGTTCAATAAAGGATTCCATGAATAATAATGACTGACAGTTGACGACAGAAGAGAAGATAGCTATCATATCTAAAAATTTTATGTGAATTATATCCAGGATATCAATAAACTTACATGAGTAAACAAGAAAAAAGCAGAAAACATAATATAAAATTTTTGCAAAAATATACTGAAATTAGTAAGGTAAGATGTATTAAATCTCTTTGTTGCTGTAAAAATTTACCATAAATTAGTGACTTAAACAATAAATATTTATTATTATGTAGTTCTAGAGCTCAGAAGTTTAAAATCAGTTTCACTGGGTCAAAGTCAAGGTATCATCAGCTGGGCATGCAAAGTATAGACCAGCAAGTGGGCAATGGTTCAATGATTTCTGTGTCATGTGGGGAAAGATATATTTTATTTTACATCTTATCAAAACATGCTTTTTAGAAATTCTCAAAACACTCCCTGAACATGACATGGTTTAAACAGATTCAAATAAGATTTACACAGAACTCCGAAGGTTTTCTTTTCATTGTGGACCCATATTACTTTAGAATGTACCTGACGCTACAGTTTTTAGATCCCTCCAAGGAAAGAATTCAACCAGATATTTTATGCGATCTGAAGAGAAACCAGAGTATCAACCAGATATTTTAATGGTACTAGTTTTGTTTTGAAATAGAATATTCTGGCCTAGGTAGACAAAGGATAACTTCTGTTCGTAATCAGCTCTAAATCATCATTATCTTATATATTTGCCTGCTGAGCTTTACCTACTCTGCTCGCTGGCATTTTTGATGTGGGTAACCTCAGTATACTTTTCTGTGCTTATTATTCAGGAAGTTTCTCAAGACAAAAGGGAGTAAAATCCTTAAGCAGAATCTTTCATTCAGCATAAACTCTTCTGTTCTACTTCATTTTTGAAGCTAACCTTAAAATTGAAGATGACACCATGGTTGAGACAAAATTGCTCCCTCTTTCTCCCTTTCCATGTCCCCAGCTATGACTAATACACAATGTGTATTATGTGTATTATGTATGTGTGGCAGGGGAAAAAGGAGCTGTTAGGGAATGGAGTGTTCATATGTGAAGAAACAACTTGCCAGGCAGAGGAAGCGTAATGGCATACCTAGAATATGTGTGTTTCCTCAACACAAAAGGAAAAATTAGTTTATTGATTAGGTGAGTGTCAGTCCTCACCCCTGGACCTTCTGGAGCCACAATTTACAGTGGTTCTACAGGTAATTTTTCTCTTTGTCCTCTGGATGCTGCAAAATCTTTAGTGTATCTAGATTTCCAGGTCAACTCTACAGGAATTTCCATCTGTGTCACTCTACATGGAGTTTTTAAAGACCCATGTGGTGTGAGATCTGTTTGTTACTAATTCAGGGTGAGATAAGGCATTGCAGCCAGCATATCAATCAACCAAGTTGGGAGGCACACTGTTTAGTTCACCTGATGTTTTTACTTAGTAAATCTTTCTTGATTGTTTCCTGGAGTGCAGGGAATAAACAGTTTAAATACAGACTGTTTTGAGTAGCAGTTTTTGAAATTTGTCTTTCAGCCTTTGTATTAATGTTAAATATATGGAAACACATAAGTATGTATGTGAAAATAAATGTTTGCTAATAAAATGGGACAGCAGCACAGGTGACAGAGAACCTAGGTCTTGGTGTAGCCTCTGCCCCTATCAGTTATATGAACTGAAAGGAATCATTTAGTCTCTGTGAGTTTCAGACTTCCTCATTTGTAAAATGAGCTAAAATCATTCTGGACTAAATAGCTTAATGAAATGGGAAAAGAGAAAGGAACTGAATGCATCACATTCTTACATCTAGACCCATGTCGGTCGCATAGGAATACCGACTATTGATTAACTGAGAAGACAAGTGTTAAACATGTTTATTTTTTAATTCAATTTGAACACCTTCTCAACTCTCATCACTTGAATATTTCCCATCTTTAAACACATATTTGGTGTTCAAGGATCCTCTGTGGCTATAGTGTATCTTTGTTGCTTATAATAGTGTTCTGGGATTCAAACTACAAGTTCACAGCTGTATTTGGATAAGGTAGGTGCTTGAATAAATACTTGTTGAATTATTGAAATGCAATCTGCTGGCAGCTAGGGAAAAAAATAGTCTCACTAGGGCTAAAGCATTAGCAGGGTTGACATTTTCTGGAGGCTTTAAGGGAAAACCATTTCCTTCCCTCTTTGAGGTTCTAAAGGACACCTTCTTCTTGGTCCAACCTCACACTGCCCCAGCCGCATTTCTGTCATCATATCTACTGCTGATTCTGATCTTTTGCCTCCCTCTATCATAATCCTTACGTTTACATTGGGCCCCAGAGGTAATCCAGGATGATCTCACACCAATATCCTTAATTTAGCCACACTTCTAAAGCCCTCTGTGTCATGTAAGGTGATAATCACAGGTTCCAAGGATTAGGACATAGAGATCTTGGGGGAATAAAAGACTTTTTTCAGTTTCCATAAGAGAAGCCCAAACAATAATCATATACTAGAGGTTCGGAAATCACTAGTAAGGGAAAAACCTAATTGAGATGTCATCTTATATGTATTGGACCAGAAAACATAAATACCCAAATAAAGTCATACATTGGTGGGACTGTACAGATAAGAGTGCTCAAGCTCTGCTGGTAGAAATGTTTGATGTTGCTGTTGTGCTAAAGAACCTATCAAAACTTCAATGTCAAATTGGATAGAGAAGTGTGCAAATGTCTGGACCATGCTACTCCTCATTGTAGCCCTGGGAAACTTCCACATACGACTATACACTTGCATAAACTAAATGTTCATAATGGTAGTGTTTCTTATTTTGTGTTTTGTTTTCAATGATATCTGGAGGCAATCTGAGCAGTCATCACTGACAGAGGAATGATTTTATGAGGAAAACTATGGGTTATGAGGTAGCAGTCAGAAATAACTGGTTAGACAAATGTCCACAGAGTAATTTTATGGGCTGTCTTTAGTATCATGGTGTTTAGTGAACCAAGATGTATTCAGACATATATACATATATCAGTGTAAATATGTATAATACATATAATTATGTAATTGCATATTTTATATTAAAATATGTGTCTGATGCTATATAATTTAAAAAACACATACAGGTAAAAAATGATACACACAAAAGATATTAAAACATTTCTCTTGTTGGTGGATAAAATGGTTTATTATGGTATGGAGATGAAAAGGAATGAATGAATAAATGATAACCACATTGCACAGACTGATGATACTAATGCCCCATCAGTTGGTAGTAGGATTAATTCAATCTGGTGCATCTGAGAGGGAAAAAAAAATCAATCAGCTAATCTCATGTTGGTAATAACTCCAAAATACTATGAAAAAGTAATTATTTCATTACATTACTGTAAATCTGTGGAATGCATACACTTGGCATTTTATTTTAAAACTTTATCATTTAGTAGTTACTTTCATGTGGCAGAGAGAATATTCAAAATACTTATCAAGTAGTATGGCTCAGACACTAGCCAGTCAGAACAAACTCACAGTGTAAATAAGCATACTAGGGTATACACTTCTAATGCGAGTGCTGTAGGTAAATTATATTACAATATCCACTGCATACAAATTACAGTCTCAGGTAGGCACCCTGCCAGTCCTTTAAGTTCAATTTTATAAAATATTTCAATTTAAAGTGTCCACCTTCCCAGAAAGTCTATGTTACATGGTTAATATGGTTATAACTATGAAATAAGTTGTATTTCAATATGTTTGGATGAAAAATAGGAATTTCCTATAATATTGACTTTAACAATATTAGCAGCTTGTTCCACTGGTCTTGCCGTGTATTCATTCACAACACTTTAAGCATCAAATATGTGGGTTTTTTCCTCTACTGATGACTTGGTCATTCTCTAATCTCCAGACACCAAGTGACCTCTGACTCAGTTCTAACACTAACTACCCAGAGTTAGTGTCCAACACCATGAGTTTAAGGGCTCAGTTTCACAAAATGCTCTACTTCAGTTAACTTAGGACAGTTGTGTGTCCTGTGTCAGGATGGCCGAGCGGTCTAAGGCGCTGCGTTCAGGACAGTTGTGTGTCCTAAGTTATCACCTGTACTTCTGACCAACCAGCTATAAATTTGGGGTCCCACAGCCCTCTTCTTAGTTTCTGTAATTGGCTAAAACAACTCACAGACCTCAGGAAAGGGCTTTACTTAACACTTTATTATAAAGACTCCAGCTCAGAAAAACTAAATGGAAGAAATGCAGAGGGTAAGATGTGGGGGCAGGGCAGGACATCACACTGAAGCTTCCATGCCCTCTGCGATATACCACAGTCCTAGCACATGAATGTGTTTACCAACCCAGAAGCTCTCTGAACCTTGCTGTTTAGGGTTTTTATGGAGGTTTCATTACTTAGGCATGGTTGACTGACTCATTGGACATAGGTGATTAACTCAATCTCCAGCCTCTCCTGTACCTCCCTGGAAGTCAGAAGATTGGGCTAAAAGTTGCCACCCTCTAATTACAGGACTGGTAATGAGCTGGCAACCAGCTCCCATCCTGAAAGTATCAAGAAGCCCATCAAGAGTCCCCTCATTAGTATAAACTTAGAAAATAGTTAGTATGAATAACAAAAGAAAGTCCTCTTATCCCTGTCACTTAGGAAATTTCAAGCATGTAAAAGCTCTGTGTTAGGCATCAGGAGCAAAGACCAAATATATTCCTTATTACATGATACTATCACATCTGCATCATAGTGATTTGACTTAGCAATATTTGTTTAGCTCTACAACTGAATTAAGGGATATTAGGGGACACCCAGGATCCAGCTGTACTTATTGTTTGCAATATATTGTCTCTCTATTGCTGTCTTATGGAAGGAAATTGGAAGGCACCTTTCATATAATTTTGAACTGAAAAAGATAAGTGAAATAAGAAGTAACCATTTAATACTACCTAAAATATGGTACTTTGATTATTTGGACAATGGGAAGAACAAATAAAATTTGACACACAATATAATAGCAGTTAAGATTTGCTATGCCTGGGAGTTGGGTTTATAGGGTTCTATGCTAGAGGGAGTGCTGGAGTTGGTATGTAAAGACCTTGTTTAAGAAAATTAAGGCAAGCACTAAAGAGGAGAAAACAACTTATTGGACACATGTAAGAATATGGAAATTCCAAAATGGATTCAGTGATTTCCTGATAAAAGTTGCTAAAAGAACTGAAAGGTGGGTGAAGTATATTCTTTGTTGCCAGGGAAGGAACAGACTATGGGGTGATTTTCCCTTCAGTTCTAAGTAAGAAGTGGAATATCAAAAGCACAAATTTCCCAAGGGGTTTCAGTGATATGAATTAAAATATGTCTCAAAAAAAGTGTATTCTATGAATCTGTCACTGGGATCTAGTATTACCAACCTCATAGTCTGTGATATACTGGTTAAAATACTTAAGTACTGACTTTTTAGAATTAGAAGAATGCTTATTTTTATTATTTTCCAATTTCTATGTTGTAAATAACCAATATCAAGCTATCAACTGGATGCTGAGAAGCTCACAAAATTTTGGATATTCAATGATTGGCCCTAATAAACAGAAAGCAGAGCAGCCAGCCTTCAACACATCATTATATAGAGCTCTTGTGACTGTTAAACTATTAAACTGTGTAAAGCAAAGTGTTTGCCACATAAAAAGCAAGACATAGTAGCTCTTCTTAACTTTCTACTTCAGGGCAACATAAGACCTTTCTCCTATTTGTATTACTTGTGTGGGTGAATATACATAATAATAATTTTATTAATAGCAAGATATATGTGTGTGTATAGATATAGATGATATATATATAGCTACAGATATAGCTATAGCTATAGAGGTAGAGATAGAGGTAGAGGTAGAGGTAGAGGTAGAGAAAAGGAAAGTTAATCTTGAAGGACTAGAGAACAATGCAGCATTCTTATGATTGTGTATCACTGACCTATTGGATGTTGTGAAGAAAGGGGTATGTGCAATAAAGAATTAGTCAGCAGGCCTGGGTTGTCCAACCCCAGCATATTCTAAGGAATGGTCTGGCCCTTGGCCACGTTTGGGGAGATAAACTATAATCTTTTGAAATATACTGACTGCAAAGGATGTCTATTTCCTTGGGAACTGTGACATGTCACATAGTCTCTGATAACAGTGTGATTTATGATGGGGGTCTTGGACTCTATGGCATTAATTGACCTAGAAAGGGGCTGAAGATCAAGCAACTAATGTCAGCCTTATGGGCACTTGTTTTATACATGGTTGAAACCTAACAGGAACCCCAGAGACAAGACTCTGGTGAACAGTACTGGTTTGGCAATACTTTGTACATGTTGCCACACATCATTGCTGGCAGAATTAAGAGCTTTCTCTAAGATTCCACTGGGAAGGGACAACATAAACCTTATCCTGGAGTCTTCTGGATTCTGTCCTAGGCAACTTTAAGGTTTGCTGAATTTAATCTGTATACTTTTGCTAGAATGACGTATAACCCAGACAGTGAGAGAAGTTGAAGTTAAAATTTTATGGTTTCTCATTTTATTTTTCCCAATCCCCCCCCACACACAATTTTATGTTTCAGACACTCTTGGCCTAATATCTTGATATTTTGTTAAAAAGCATTATGATGTACTAATTTTGCTATGTTCAATTAGCCAACATATATATAGTACTAATTTTCACTAAAGAGCTAACTAGTAACAACATAGTTTCAATTTTTCCAACTGTATTTGAATTTTGAGATGAGGCTGAAAAAAGTCCTATGAACTAAGTGAATAATTACTAGAAATGGAATTCCTACCACTGAGTTAAACAATAAAAACAATTTTGGAAATAAATATCTCTAGAGCATTCAAACATTGAGCAATCTCTGGAGAAAGTTTTGATTGTAAAATCTTGGGTGAGGATTCTATTATGCAGCCTACAATGCAGAGAACAGGTCCCTCCCTACACAAGGAGTTACACAGTCCAAAATGTCCACAGTGCAAAGCTGAAAAGATTCCTATTCTACTGTTATCTTAATCATTCTGAAATCAGAGGAGAAATTCCACACTACTTCAGGGAAGAGACTAACATTGACTTTCTCTTATAGAAAAGCAACTCAACCTGTGAATTCTAATGAATACAGAAACACAGAAATCTACAACATGGAAAGCCAAAGATACTGAAATTGTATGAAGCTTAATTCTAGGCAGAATCAGCTGATAGAACTTGAAATATTAGTTCAAATACATTCTGATATTTTATTTGGTTACTGTAATTATAATGGAAGATTTCTGTTTTCCTATTTACTAAGTGAACATTTTCATTATTGATACTTAAATTAAAAAGTGATACTTGCTTAGGTGCGTATGAATTTATGGTGGCAACAAAACTGCTTTCTATGGAAAGAAGTATCTGAGTTGCCGGGAATGGCCAGCAATCCCTGTACCAATGGAGGAAAGATTACTCCAAACCTTCTGTGAAAGAGAGGAGAAGACGAGGGGGTCAATTCTTGGAGATGAAAACACTTTGCTCTTCTTTGCTCCTGCTTTTATTGGTCTTTCAGGATAATCACAAATCCTTATTACTGTTTCTCAAGCATGTGATGTATGACAAGGGGTCTCACTGAAACTAGGAGGATCTGTGGATGGAAAACATAGGATATGCTCATCTGTGTGTTCTAGTGTTTTGCTAAACATGGCCTAAAGGACAGTGCATACATCTAGATCACAGGGCAGCTGTCTGGGCTGAGAAAGCTTCGGGGAAGGCAACTGCCCGCAGGCCTCAGCATTCCAAAGGCCCACGGCCTTCTCTGAAACCTTCCTTCACCCCCGGTAGCCTCTGTTACATTTTAGCAAGTCAGGTATTATGACTGATTTTAATGCTCTACATAAACTCCAACATCTCCCCCTTTTTGTTTCTTTAAAGCAGCAATAAGTAGTCCTTGAGACAGTTGTCCTTCATAGATACAGTTCACATCCCTGGTGGTGGATAAGGCATTTATTCCAACTTTGCAGACTATGATGAGAAGAAAAACAGCAATTATTACAATAGTGACTCCTAAGAATCTCCATTTTGTGGAAAATAATCCTGTGGTTGGGTTAAGCCCCTGCAGATAGTTAGGAAGAGATTGTCAAGCTTCTGTATGAAACTTATGATTTTCCACCACCATCAATGAGGTGAATATCTTATCCTTTAGCTGCTGAACATCAAAAGTTAAATTATTATGGAGTGATCCACGCATTTGTTTATCTATCCCAATCACGTATGCTGTGTTTCCTGGGCATGGGGGTAGCACAGATGGATCTCTAAGCTCAGTCTCATAAGAGGCCTTGACAGCAGGCTAAGGCTTCTTGTTTCTCCTCAAGATATTCAATAGCAGCTTCCATTAGTTGAAGATGTCCTAATTTTTTTTATTTAAATGAAATTATGCATTTTAATAATATAATTATGTTAGCACTTACACAAATAAAAATATTGAATTTTTATAAGCAAAAATATCTACAAATAACAACACATAGTTCAATGCAAGGATTGAGCCTTTAACCCTTCCTACTGGCATCTCAGAACAAACAGGAAAAAAAAAAGAACTAGTGAACTATTTATGAATCAATTCTGTAAAAAATGATAACAATGATGATAGTAACACATAATATTTATTGATTAGTTTTGATGAACTCAGCATTACCTTGTGTAAGTGCTAAGGGTAATACTAATACTTTTTGATTAATGGTTTGTTGATCCACAAAGGAAGCAGTCTGAACCAAGTGAGAAAGAGAGACAACTGCCACGCTAGTGTTGGTAATAATTGAGATAGCCATGATAATGCAAGCAATGAGTAGACCCAAGGAGCACTTGGGGTATCTGATGTCACATAATGCTTGATTCAGAATCCTGATAGATTTGGATTCTTCCCAACCTCTGGTAAGATTAACAGTATTGGTGGCATTGTTGAAAATGGGAAAAAGGGCATCCACCCAATTAACAGGTTTCCAAAAGTGGGATTTATAAACCCAATAAAAGGACATGAAGCACCCAGGCATCAGCAGAAGACTGAAGAGACTACATCCATGGTAGAACAGGTGTCAAGCACAGATACGGTAGCCAAGAACATGTTTTCAGAAGTAGAGGGTTTACCAGTCTGTTGTAGAATCTCCTCAGCTTTCTGGGTCATCTTCTTGAGGTCTTCCCAGATCATAAATTTGGCTTTGTGGGTCCTTGGGAGGCACATGAAGAACAGTTGTTTTTCTTCTAGATTCAGGTAACTCATTTGAGGGACTGGATCCTTGCTGTGCCAGGTCATGGCTATGTTTTAAGATTTCTAGTACGGATCCACACTGATCAGTTCTTAGTGGAAACCCCAGCATGAGCTCACTGCCAGTTATGATTTCTACTGGTCTCTGCCAAATGCCTGTGTTTGGGTCCTTTCAGAGTACTTGGGCTCAAGTTTTTGGGTGGGGTCCGGAGGTGATGATCAAAAGAATTCTTAAGACATCTTTGGTGCAAAAAGGTGATTTTATTAAAGTGGCAATATGACCCATAGGCAGGCCCCATAGGCAGAAAGAGTTGCTGCATTGTGGTCCCAAGAATTGGCTGATTTATATACTCAGGAGCTGGGGATGTGAGGAAAAAGAGGGTGTTCAGAAGGGCTGTCATATAGTAAAGAAGACCCTCAGCATAATGGAGACCTAGCAGTTATCAAGCCAAGCTGTTTTTCCCTCTAATGAGGTACCAACATGAAGACAGTTGGGAGTTTCCTGGATGAATGTCACACTCCTATCACATCCTTGTCAATGAGCCTTAGGTTTAGAAGAAATTATTTTATTTTCATTTTTTTCTGCCTCAGCATCTCTCAATTTTATAAGTGGGAGTGTTGTTAGGATTTAAGGAACTGAGTTATGGATCTCTGGAAGTCAGGCTCTAGATAAGAATGCTTCTTTCTTGTAAATCACTAGGACATTTGTAAGCTGAGACTCCTTTGTCCTGCAGGACTGTGATCTCTTACCAGTTAACCATTTGTTGTTCTTCCTTTAGACCAGCCATGTGTGTCTGGGGAATGTCAAGGGTTGGGGGGAGGGGGGGGACAGGGGTTGTAGAGTGCCAGCTTCTAATCAGCTTCTAATTTGTCCTCAGCTAGGTTTTTGCTTCCTAATTATCCCTACCCCCCTGAACAATTCTGACCCTTAAATCCTCAAGGTTGTTGAAGGTGGAAGGTCTTATCTTCTGCAACTTCTTCCTGATGAAGAGGGGTATAGAGATGTCCCTACCTATGGGTCAACATTGGTCAGTTGGGGAAATATGTAAGGAGTTACAGAAGATGGAGGTTGCTGAATCCAACACTGACAGTAAAGAAATATCTCCATGGGTAGTAAGGATCACCTGTCAATGTGAAGTCATTGTAGCCATGGACTCTTGGCACCAAGCAGAGAAACAATGAAGAAGGCAACACATTAAGATTAGTAAGGTTATAAGAATGAGACGTCCAACAAAGAGAGCTTTAATAGTTGACCATAATCACCTTTAAACCAGGATCTTAACCAATCACTGAGAGGGGACTTTGTAGAGCCCCACTTTGGGTATCTTTTTTTAGTTCTGTGACATTTTTGTGATAATCTGGGGTCTACATATAACATTATGTTTTGATAATTGCAGATGTGCCACCCTGTGCTGCTTTTAGGACATCCAAGGCCATTCTATTTTGTAGAACTGCCTTTAACATCTGTGTGTCTTCAATATTAAGTAAGGAGATGCTATTTAGTGAATCATTGAGTGTCTTCATGGTATATTTATTAAGGGATTCTACATGCCAAATTACATTCTCTAGCCTTACAGATGGAACAAAAATGGATGTTAAATGATCATACCATTTAAAAATAGATCGTGTCCATCGTTGCTTTAAATTATGGACATTAGCTAGAGTAGTGATGGTTTTAGTAATGCATCCATGAACCCAGGCAAAACCTAAGGTGCAGTGACCTATCCACCCCAGAGGAAGCCAGGGCTACAGGTTAGTTCCACATATCCAGTGGGTTCCATTTGGAGCTAGCCATCTGATGCCAGGTTGTCTCACCCAATCAGTAGCAAACCAGTCAGTAGCCTGGAGTACTATTATTTGGGAACACATTTCTAATGATAGCCGTCCTAGATGTTCTGTGTTATTTGTCTCAGTGTCATATGTATGATTTCTTTGCCCCGAGCATAAACCTGCCTTTTGACTGAGCTGTCTAATAGAGGGTTTGAGCCACAAATAGGTATCCCAAGTTTGATATATGCCATCCTCAGTATAGCGGTGAGTAGGGTTTTGTAATTTAGGCCTGGTTGGTGAGTATTAATTTGTGGCTTTGTAAGGTCAGTTAAGATTTTAATAGTTTCAGGGTATGAAAAAGTTTGGTTATGTCCTGGTGAATTCCATGTCCTACTGATCAAGGGCTAGGAAGAAACATTTTGATTAGTGATAGATTTATTCCCAGACATACCATTTCCATGTATTATTTCTGAAATATAAGCATGTAGAGAGTGTCAATCCATGCCCTGTAAAGGGGAAACCCACCAAGATAACCCAGGCATATTTGACATAGGAAAAATTCCACATGCCCAACAACTAATTTGATTTTGTAGTTCAGCATAATGCTATGCCCACTGTAGAAAGCAATTGTCAGTTAAGATAGGTGAAAGGAAAATAAAGAGAAGATATACAACTTTCATTTTCATTTGAAGAGGAGTTTAAGATCTTTTATGGGTCCATAGGAAGGCATGATAGTTTGCTCACTGGGTTCCTGTGAAGGAGGTACAGGTTTTATTCCAGATATATGAGCCCCTGAAGAGTGTCCTTCTGCTTTTATTACAGTGGGAGTACATAGTATGAACCAAAATGGACCTTTCCATTTGGGGTTTAGGTTTTCTGCTGTATCTGATTTCCAAGTTTTCAAATAAACCAGGTCTCCAGGATTTACATGGGGTGGGTATTCAGTTATAGTTAAATCAGGTTTTGGGAGTATATGATTAGTATATTCATTGAGTAACTTGTGAATTAAACCAGCTACTGGTGAATAATTTAATAAAACATTATAATCTTCATCTAATAAAATATCTACAGAAACAAATGGTTTTCTGTACAATAACTCAAAAGATCTGGGTCCTAGAGGTTGCTTTAAAGCAGTACTTATCCTGGGAAGTTCTGTTGGCAAAAGAGTAACCCGATTTTTCTGGGTTTCTAGACTGAGTTTAGCAAGATGGTGTTTTAAAGTATGATTAGCCTTTTGTACTTTCGCAGAGGATTGTGGATGCCAGGCTGAACACAAGAAATATTTAATTTTTAAAGCTTGGGCTATTTCTTCAGTTATTAGAGTGGTAAAAGAAGGACCATTGTCTCTTTGAAGATCAAGGAAGGCCAAATCTAGAAGACATTTCTCACAACAAAATCTTAGTTACTTCTATGGCTCTTTCAGTTTTATATGGAAAGGACTCAATCCATCCACTGAAGGTATCGACAAACACTAACAGAAACTTATAACCTTTTCAAGGTGACATTTGTGTGAAATCAAACTGTCAGTCCTCTCCTGGATAAGATCCATGCCTTCAGACTGGTTAAAAGATGGGGAGAGGAAGCTGCACTTTCTGGGTTTACTTGGCCACAGACAATACAGGATTGGCAGAAGTTTTATTGTAGCTGTTAAAAATGTATTTGATGGAGTAAATTTAATTAAATGTTTTAAGGCTTCTTTGCCCAAATGAGTATCCTGGTATAGGCTACTGTTTTACCTTCCATTGGTTATTTTTGGGTGTAAAGATTTTTCCTTCATTGTTAACAAGCCAGTCCTGTGTATGTTCAGTATGTCTTCACTCCTGAACTATATGAATCTCTTGGTCTGAATGAACTAGAGTTACGAACGCCATTGTATTTAAGACTGGTATAAGGCTTAATATATTTAATTTTTGCTGTCTCTTTGGCTACACAATCTGTTAAATTGTTTCCTTTAGATTCTAAGGCCATATCCTTTTGATACTTTGAGGTATTCACAGCTCCCTCCTTGGGCAGGTGTACTGTCTCAAGAAGTGTAATGATTTCAGACCCATATCTGTTTGGAAGTTATGGCTTGATAATAATCCTATTTCCCTTCCAATAGCTCCATGAGCATTTAGTAACAGACAGGCACATTTGGAGTCACTATAAATGTCACTTCTTAGACCTCTTTGCCAACTGAAGAGAACAGCTTTTTAGGCAGAATCATTTATTGGAAGGGGTTTTGCCTCAATAGTTTTAATCAGACTAACTATAGCATATCTGGCCTTTTTTCCTTCCTTATCTATGAAGCTACTGCCATCAACAAACCAATTATCATCTGCATTTTAAATAGGGGAGTCTTTTTAATCTGGTCTGCTAGAATAGATAAAATCAATGATTTCTGAACACTTATACTCTATAGAATTACAAAGGTCAGGTCCCAACTGGGTTTAAAGTTTGCCAAGTTTTAAGTATTACTTCAAGTGCACCGAGAAGCATAGCCTGGTATTTAGTAAGGAAATCTCCCATCATCCATTGGTGGCCCTTTGTATCTAAGACACTCTGGACCTGATGAGAACTCATCACTGTCAAGGACTGTCCCATAGTGAGCTTTGAAGTATCTTCTGCCAGGAAGACTGTGGCAGCCATGCTCAAAGACAAGGCTGCCACTTGGGCTACATTGCCAAGTGACTTTGAAAAATAACCCACTGGTCTTGCTTCATTTCCTAATTTTTGGGTGAGAACACCCAAGATTTGGCTCTGCTCTTCTGCTGTGTATAGAGTGAAAGGTTTTTCTAAGTTTGGTAATGCCAAAGCAGGGACTAATAAAAGTTTAGCTTTTAAGTTTGGAAGGCCATTGTTGAGCTTTAGTCCAGAGTAAAGTTTCCTCACTGGGGCCTGTAACTGAGTCATACAATGGTTTGACTAAGAATCCAAATCCAGGAATCCTCAGGCAGCAAAAACCTGCCTTACCTAGAAAAGTGCAAGATTGTTTTTGTATTTGATGACTCAAGATCTTGCATAGACTTTTTTCTATCAGTAGATAGAATATTGTGACCTGGTCAGTTTGTATCCTAAATATTTTACTTTTTGTTTAGATATTTGTGCCTTTTTAGGGGATGCACAATACCCTCTATCTGCCAAGAGATTACCTGAAGTAAAGTTACAGAATTTCTATCGGATATCTTTGTGGGACTACAGATTAGAATGCCATCTACATATTCAATTATTGCTCCTTGAGACAAGGATATATCATAGAGATTTTGCCAAATGCAGCTCCAAATAGGTGAGGACCATTTCTAAATCCCTGTGGCAAAACTGTCCAGGTTTATTGAGCAGCCTGTGGGCTTGAAGGTGAGATCCATTCAAAGGCAAATAGTGGTTGTGTTTACTCACTTAGTGGGATGCAAAAGGCAGCATCTTTTAAGTCAAATACTGCTTTTAGCAGTTGGTTTCACCAGGGACTTGGGTGAGAACAGTGTATGGATTTGGCACGATGGGATGAATAGGTGTTACTGCCTCCTTTATCCCTCATAAATCTTGTACCATTTGATATTCCTCATTTGGCCTTTTTACTGCTAAAATTGGGGTGACAAGGCTTTAAAATACCATGTCTGAGAAACTTATCAATAAGTAATTGCAATAACCTAACCAAAGAGGTAAAGAATCTGTACTCAAGGAAGTACAGAACACTCATAAAAGAAATTGAAGAAGACACAAAAAGATGGAAGACCATTCCATGCTCATGGATCAGAAGAATAAACATTGTTAAAATGTCTATACTGCCCAGAGCAACCTATACTTTCATTGCCATCCTGAACAAAATTCCACCAGCATTTTTCAAAGAGCTGGAACAAACAATCCTAAAATTTGTATGAAACCAGAGACCCCAAATTGCTAAGGAATTGTTAAAAAAGAAAAACAAAACTAGGGACATCATGTTGCCTCATTTCAAGCCTTATTACATGCTGTGATCACCAGGACAGCATGGTACTGGCACAAAAACAGACACATAGACCAGTGGAACAGAGTAGAGAGCCCAGATATGGACCCTTAACTCTATGGTCAAATAATCCTTGACAAAGCAGAAGAAAAAATACAGTGAAAAAAGGACAGTTTTTTCAATTAATGGTGCTGGGAAATTTGGACAGGTATGTGTAGAAGAATGAAACTCGACCATTCTCTTATACCATACACAAATATAAACTCAAAATGGATAAAAGACCTCAATGTGAGTCAGGAATCTATCAAAACCCTAAAGGAGAACATAGGTAGTAACCTCTTCGATATAGGTCACAACAACCTCTTTCAAGATATGTCTCCAAAGGCAAAGGAAACAAAAGCAAAATGAACTTCTGGAACTTCATTAAGATAAAAATCTTCTGCACAGCAAAGGAAACAGTCAACAAAACAGAGAGGCAACCCATGGAATGGAAGAAGATATTTTCAAATGACACTACAGACAAAGGGCTAATATCCAAGATCTATAAAGAACTTCTCAAACTCAATACCCAAAAAACAAATAATCAAGTCAAAAAATGGGCAGAAGACATGAAAAGACACTTCTTGAAAGAAGACATACAAATGGCTAACAGGTACATGCAAAAATGTTCATCATCATTAGCCATCAGGGAAATTCAAATCAAAACCACATTGAGATACCACCCTATACCAGTTAGAATGACCAAAATTAATAAGACAGGAAATAAGTGTTGGAGAGGATATGGAGAAAGGGGAGCCCTCTTACCCTGTTGGTGGGAATGTAATTTGGTGCAGTCATTTTGGAAAACAGTGTGGAGATTCCTAAGAAATTAAAAATAGAGCTACCCTATGACCCTGCAATTTCACTACTGCAATTTACCCCAGAGATACTGATGTAGTGAAAAGAAAGGCTATCCGTACCCCAGTGTTCATAGCAGCAACCACCACAGACACCAAACTGTGGAAAGAACCAAGATGCTCTTCAACAGATGAATGGATAGAGAAGATATGGTCCATATATACAAATGAGTATTATGCCTTCATCAGAAAGGATGGATACCCAACATGGGTATCAACATGGATGAGACTGGAAAAGATTATGTTAAGTGAAATAAGTCAAGCAGAGAGAGTCAAGTATCATATGGTTTCACTTACTTGCGGAGCTGAAGGAATAACATGGAGGACATGGGGAGATGGAGAAGAGAAGTAAGTTAGGGGAAATTATAGGAAACAAACCGTGAGACTGTGGACTCTGAGAAACATCAGGGTTTTGGAGGGGAGGAGGGGGTGTTTGGGTGAGCCTGGTGGTTGGTATTATGGAGGGCACGTATTACATGAACACTGTGTGTGGTGCATACACAATGAATTTTGGAACACTAAAAAAAAATTAAATTAATTTAAAAAAAAAAAAAAGTTGTTGCAACCCAGCTTTGGCCTCAGGTTTTAGAGGGTATTGTTTTATATGAGGTATATTGGTTGGATCTTCTAAGGTCACTTGAACCAATTGGACTGCAAAAGCCCATCCTAGGAGATCAAAATCCCAGACCTGTGGATTTACTTCCTTCCAGACATTGGAAGGGATAGTAGGGTATGGTCTTGGTTCTCAAGTCATTATAGAAAACAAGCCACACCCCTCTATACAAAGAGCAAATTGGTTTCTCAGTTTATACATGAGGTCTCATCTGAGTAATGGAGTGGGACAAGACAGAAGGACTATAAAAACATGAGTGACCAATTGACTTTTATATTTAAAGGTTAAGGGCATTTCCTGATGGCATGTTTTAGTTTCCCCTTCTATGCCAACAATTTTAAGGTTAGAAAGACAAGTAGGGCCAGAGTGCTGAATAAGAAAAAATAAGTAGGGGCACCTGGGTGGCTCAGTGAGTTAAGCCTTTGCCTTCAGCTCAGGTCATAATCCCAGGGTCCCAGGGTCCTGAGATCAAGCCCCACATCAGGGTCTCTGCTCAGCCAGGAGCCCACTTCCCACCTCTCTCTGACTGCCTCTCTGCCTACTTGTGATCCCTCTCTCTTTCTGTCAAATAAATAAATAAAATCTTAAAAAAAAAAAAAAAAGAACAGAGTAAGTTGCTCCTGTGTCATAAAGAAAATTGATAACCTTACCTTCCACATCCAGGGTAACCTGGGGCTCAGTCATCTCGATGTCAAAGGGAGCTGGACCAGCCTTAGGGCCCTGTCATTACAGTTCCTCCAGCTTTGACTCCTAGGTGGGAAAGTGAGTTCCTGTCTTTCTTTCTCTCTGGAGATGAGAGGACTGTCTCTCTTCCAATGCCTGTTTCATTTCAGACAGGACGTGGGCCTAGTGGAGGTCCTTGTTTGAACATTCTCTGCTTCAATATTCGATCTGACCACATTCATAACAAGGGAACTTACTTTGTTCTGTTTGATGCAAACCTTTTATTTTGCTGCTGGTTAGTCTGGTGCCATGGACAATATGCAATAATGGCTGCCATTATTTCAGCCTTTATCTTACCCTGCCAGTTAACCTTTCCAGTCCTCTTTTTGCCTTAATGCTGTGTCTGTATTATTAAGACTCTGATTGCTACTCTAGTATGTATTGTTTGGGAGTTTGAGGGCCTAAAGACATTTTAGTTAGTTTATGGTGGTGGATGTCAGGTGCCAACTGACTCATAAAATGCATATTTAGTATGGTTACTCCCTCAGGTGAGGCTGGGTCCAAATTCGTGTATCTACAGATGGCTTATACCATTTGGCCCTGAAATAGAGCTAGAGTCTAAACAGTTCCTTGCATAACTTCCTGTAGTTTCTCAAAGTTTACAGGTTTAGAGAATGTTTTTTCCATTCCTTCTATTAAACAAGTGATATATGGTCTCATTTTCTCTCCCTGGACTATCTCCCAATAGTTCCAGTGTGGCTCCATGTTAGGGACAGCAGCATCCTCAACTGGATAATGTTCCCTGTCTCTCATTGCCAATTCATCAGCAAACTCTTGTGCTCCCTCCCAGATTCATTTATTTTCCCCAAGGGTACAACACGAGTTAAATTTGTATATATATAATATAATATTTCTCATATATATATGAGAAATATATATATATACATATATATATATAAAATATCCTGCCAGGTTAAATCAAACATAATAGGTACTTCTTGAAAGCCCTCAATAAATTGAGAGGGGTTTTCAGAATATCATCCTAATTATCATTTTATCTGAACTATGTCTGCCACGGAGAATGGGACATGGACTCTAATTGTGCCAATTCTCCATTAGCAACTTCCCTAAGAGGTTGCATCCCATACTTAGATGGAGCTCCTGGAAGACAAGGAGTCCCACTCCTAGTATGTCCAGCTGGGCTGGGAGCAGAGGGGTCTTGGGGTTTATGAGGAGGAGGGATAGCAACAGGACCAGTGTTCTTTCTTTGGACTGCCCAGCAATTCCTCCAATATCTCAAGTTTATTAAGAGGAGTCAGCCTATTTAGACAATCATGCAATATATCCAGGAAGGGTTGTTAACCTGGTTGAGGGTTAGAGACACTGTACAAGAGGCCTGCAGGTCTGGATCCCGATTTAAGGCTGTAAAGGCTTGGACATATGGGACTTCAGTCCATTTGCCCATCTCCTTGCAAAAGGGGTCTACCTAATGGACTGAATTGAAACTTAATGTCCCAGTTATGGGCCATTTCTCTTCATCTCCTAAGGAGTACAGAGGTCATGCAATGTTACAAAAGAACATTTTTTTTTTCTTTCTTAAGTCTTGTAGTCCAAATTGATTCCAATTGGTTAAAAGGCATCTCAAGAGAGAATCCTTGGGAACAGAAGAGGATCCCAGGTTCCTAGAAAAGTAAAGAAGTTCCATTACCAGCCCTCCCCCTGACTCTTGGGTAGCATCCCACACAGAATATGTACGAGGTTCCAGATGTCAAAGTGACCAGAGGCATCCCTTAACAACAATTGCTATTGATCACCATCCTGACTTCCCATGAACACAGTCCTTCCAAAAAGTCCCATAGGAGGGATGCTGTCATCCCTCCTCTATCCCATCACATCCTAGGCTACAAATGGGTGCTGGGTGAATGGACTAAGATACTGTGCCATCCTATACCCGGAGTGCCCTGCCATTTTTAACCCATGGAAAAGACTAGAAAAGTTTTACAAGGGGAAATTACCCAAATTTTTAGCTATAAGTAGTTAGTAGGGGACAGCGAAGGAAAACAGTAAAGATTAAAATCCATCATTGTCTAAGCGACATTCCAAAACTTGTGGTCCTTATAACAAGTTCCCTAGGAAAGGGTCCTAGTTTGGGTTTTAATTCATTCAGGTACTGGTTTCCAGCTTGCTCTGAGTGGAGGTCCCACATCCAGAAGCGGTGAGAACAGGGATGTGATGGGGATCATATCAGATCAATCAGGAGGAGTCTTAAGATTGGCAGCCATCCTGGTGTCTTAGGTGGCTGTCCCATGCCCAAGACAGACAACTTTGTGTAATAACAGGAATAAAGACAGAGCATCTAGTTTCTAGGTATTATTACCATTCTGGCCAGGTACTGACTTCCAGCTAAAAGGTGGTCTTTCTCCTCCCCATAGAGTAGGCACCAGCTAGAGAATTACAGTCTGAGCAATCAACATGAAAGTTGATAAGTCCAATAAGACCATACTCCTTGAAAAGCCCCTGGAATGAAAGTAAAGGGAGAGGAAAGTACTCACCAATTTTGCTAAAACGCAGAGTCCAGATGTAAAGACCCAAAGTCCCACGTTTGGGCACCAAATGGTGAAGTTTTCGAATGTAAGTGAGGTTCAGTGGGGTGAGGTCTGGAGCCAATGATCAAAAAAGAATTAAGATGTCTTTGGTGCAAAAAAGGTGATTTTATTAAAGCACGGTGACAGCACCCATAGGCAGAAAGAGCTGCTGCACTGCAGTCCTAAGGAGTGACTGATATCGTATTCAGGAGCTGGGGAGGTGAGGACAAAGGGGTATTCAGAAGGGCTGTCCTATGGTAAAAGAGACTCTTAATGGAGACTAGTTATTGTCAAGCCAAGCTGTTTTTCTCTCTAATGAAGTACCAACATGAAGATGGTTGGGAGTTTCCTGGAGGAATGTCACGCTCCTCTGGTCACACATCTTAGTCAATGAGCCTTAGGTTTAGAAGAAATTCAGTTTTATTTACCTTTCCTCTGCCTCATCCTCCCTCAGTTTTATGGAGGGGAGGGTGATGTTAGGGCTTCAGGAACTGAGTTACGGGTCTCTGGAAGCTAGGCTATTCATAAGAAAGCGTCTTCCTTGTAAATCACTAGGATATTTGTAAACTGAAGGAGACTCCTTTGTCTTGCAGGACTGTGTTAACTATTTGTCGTTCTTCCTTTAGGGCAACCAAAAATGCCTGAGGATTGTCACATATATCTCAGGGAGTCGGGGGAATGTAGGGTGACAGTTTCTCCTTTGTCCTCAGCTAGCCTTTTGCTCCTCATCCCATCAGAGCTTTAAAGCCTTTTGTTCGTCATTGCAGAGCTCTAAAACCTTAATACATTGTCTCTGAGAGAGGCTTTGTTCCATATCTGGAGTTTTAGAGGACTTTAAATTCCATAAAAATACCCAAGCCTGAAACTTTCCCCGAACTTGTCTGTAAGCTAATGCAAACTTACTGCATGCAGACTTCTTGTTTTGGGGGAGTCCGTACGGTGTTGCAAGGTGGTCCATCGGGGTCACCACTTGCTGGGAATGGCCAGCAATCCCTGTACCAATGGATAAAAAATTACTCCAAACTTTGCTGTGAAAGAGAAGAGAAGGTAAAGAGGCCAATGCTGAGAGACCAAAAACCTGTGTGCTTCTTTGCACCTGCTTTTATTGGTCCTTCAGGATAATCACAAATCCTTATCATTGTTTCTCAAGCCTGTTATGACAAGGGGTCTCACTGAAACTAGGAGGATCTGTTGAAGGGAAACATGGGATATGCTCATCTGTGTGTTCTAGTGTTCTGCTAAACATAGCCTAAGGGATAATGCATATATCTCCGAGATCACAGGACAGCTGTCTGGGCTGAGAAAGCTTTGGGGAAGGCAACTGCCCTCCCATTCCAGTGGCAGAGTTGCCCGCAGGCCCTGGCATTCCAAAGGCCCGCATCCTTCTCTGAAACTTTCCTTCACCCTCAGAGGCCTCTGTGTTACATTTTAGCAACCAGATATTATGGCTGATTTCATCCTCTACATTAACCCCAACATCAGTTACGAAAATATTCACACCACCTTAAATCCCTTCAAGATGTTTCAGTTAATTTAATGTTGACCTTCAAATTACTTTGTTTTTTAAATTTTGAAATTAAACCAGTATTGCCCACCATATTTGGATAGGGGGTGAGCTTTGGAAATGAGGGGGTGAGCTTTAGAAACGAAGTGTCCTTGCAGAGTATAAAGTCAGCACAATGAATTTCAGCCTTTTTTTTTTTTAAATCATCAAACATATTGTCGATCATATAAACTGTTACCCTTTGCCTTCAATCCATGCACATAAAATTCTGATTGATGTCAGTGGGAGCCATGGGTGGCTTTTGAGGGCACTGAAGTTTGAAACTTTATGGTCTATTCAGAATATCTTTGAAGTCCAGTTTCTGAGAAGAGACACACGTTTAAAAAGTAGTTCTTCAGGGCTTTTTCTTATCCACTGGGAACAAGTTTAGATTGCCTATTTTACATGCAGTATTAGGCTAGAATTGCAAAACACAATATGGATTGTGAGTAGTTGATTTCAAATGGATTGTTTCAGTTTATTTCAATTCTAAATTTATAGCCTTGGGGGCCTAACATGGCAAACAGCCCACCTCTCTTTTGGAACATTAATATTCATGAGTTTCTTTCACTCATTTGCAATAGTGGTAGGTAGTTATTTTATTCATGGTATTGCTATGAATTAAGTGTATTACTTTCATTAGCTTAGTCTAGAAAATCCATCAACAGAAGAAGTGAGATCACTTTTGTATCACCAAATTCACTTGTGAATTTTATTTTAAAATTATGGCTAATTTTATTTTAAAGTTATGGCTAAGTATGTTTTTATAAGAATTCTTCAGTTTTTTGCTGGTGCTTATTTTGATAAGTGTACTTAAGCACTAGCAAACAAACCTTTTTTTTTTTTTTTTAATTTATTTATTTGAGAGACAGAGATCACAAGTAGGCAGAGAAGCAGACAGAGAGAGAGGAGGAAGCAGGCTCTCCGCTGAGCAGAGAGCCCAATGTGGGGCTCCCAGGACCCTGGGATCATGACCTGAGCTGAAGGCAGAGGCTTTAACCCACTGAGCCACCCAGGCGCCCCAGCAAACAAAATTGAGTTTATTTTTACATCAAGAGAGTTCATAGAGTATTACAAGTAACTGTCAAAAGGCAAGTGATGGTTTTATCTCAGGAAATCCCAAGGATATAAATCTATTATGTGGCCATGATATCACATTCATTTACTATAACATAAAATTAAATAAACTGAATTATTTTCATATGAAATATTAATTAATATTATTTTGAATAATTTAAATTTCTTATGTAAGAGGATTAAAAATTTCTATGCATTCAATTACCAAATGAAATGCAACAAATAAGGAAGAATTACTTAATTTCACTCATCAAGAGTATTTAGTTGGGTTTACAGATTTTTGGATAAAATGCATAATATTCATAGAAATAATCAGACAATTTCTAACAGAAACAAATTTTCTGTTATCTGAAACCTCCACATTTTCCCATTTGGAGAGCTAAATGCCATAACTCAACTAAATACCCTAAATCATGTCTTTCTTAGCTAACTGTGGTTTTCTTTTTGGAGCATAATGAAGTTGTGCTTCGAACTCTTGAATTCGAAGCCTTTCAGAGAAATCTTGGCCATTTTGCTATGTTAGTCTAACCACCTCCTTGCAGGGTCAATGTTCTTGACAACTTATCAAGCATGAGCCTGATAATCTAACTCAACCATAACTGAAGGAAAGTATTGAAGCAGCAATCAAGAAACAGGATATTTGACAGAGGAGAGGAAAAATGACAGGCTGCCTTTTAACCAAAAGCTAGCTTTTACATTCAGAGAGATTTTAGGATAAGTATGCCAATGTGAGGATTGAAAAAACTGAAAGAAGTCAGGTGTAGAAATGGACCCAGGGGAGGGAAGAAAAAAGGAAGCAGCACACGATTTACTTTTTAATTTTTTTCTTGATCAAAGAAAGACAATGAAGGGCCTGAAATAGGCAAATGAATCATTAGCTATGTACTTTTAAATGTTGATTTTGGTTTTGTGGAGAGAATGCATTAAAATGAAGGCAGAAGGCTCTGAAACAAGTTAATCTTATCCAATTAAGAGGTGAGAGTGTTCTGAAGTAATGCAGCAGATAAAGTTAACATTCCAAAGAGAGTTACAGAGTAGTGAATATCTATGTGGTAGAATTGATTATATTTAATAATCAGATGAACACAAACAAGGGAAAAAGAGAACTGAGGAAAATCTTAAGTCTCTGTTGTGGGCCACATTCTAGACAGATGTGGTGACCAGACAGTAAGCCGCCAGGGTCCTTGCTGTCTTATGGCCAGGTCAGAGACCAGCCCTGCTCACCACGGTTCAGGCTAAAACACTGCCATAACCACAGCTTGCAGAGGCACGTAAACCACATAGCAGGAAGGAGGCATAGAAAAATAGATTTGCCCTTAAGCTAGTTGCAAAATGTTCTGATCTGATGCGGGTAGTGTAATAGTGCAAAATGAGGAAAGTGTTACACACTGGTAGATTGAACCATTGATTGTTCTATTGAACAATAGAACATAGATATATGCAATGATCAAGGTGACTCCCATATGATTGTATGGTGCTTGAATCATATAGAACTGTTGTAAACCAATAAATGTCCTCTCTGCAGTAGCTGCGACACCCACCCCAACTCATCCTCTGTGTTTCTTTCTTTCTCGTTCCACACCCAAACTCAGATTTGTCCATTCAGTCAAGACTGGTCCTTGCCAGACAGAAGGGCTACTTGATGAGAAACATAATTCAAGATGATCAACAGGTATTTTGGAGGGTAAGATAAGATAAAGGTTAAGGCATGTGAGGCTTGGGGTTCTGTAGACATGCAAACATAAAAGTTCAGCAGTTATTTTTTTTAATTTTATGTGCTGCAGAAAGTTGTTTCTTCTGCTAAATCAAGTATGCCTTCAATAGATTCCTCATGACTGAGTACCATAATTGGAGTCACAACCACATAGCTCATTTTCCTTGGGTATGGCTTGTCTCTGGGTTTCTGCTAGGTAGGTCTCATTGGCTTCAGCAGATTTACTCCACTCTCTGCTGTCCTGCTCTATGCTACTGGACTGGATCAAGGCATCCTTTGCACTCTCAATATGGATCAGTTTCAGCCAATAGTAAAATCAAAATGAAGGAGAAGAGTATTTCTCCGCCATATAGAATTTACACTAGCTAGCTGGAATGCGCTAAATGTCTGTCTCCCTCTCACTCCCTACACCCCGAAATTCATATGTTGAAATCTTAATCCCAAATGTAATGGTGTTGGAGGTGGGGCCTTCAGTATGTTGTTAGGTCATCATGGTGTCACCCTCACGATAAGACTAGAACCCTTATAAAAAGAAGAAGAAATGGTAGATCGCTCTCTCTCTCTCTCTCTCTCCTTCTCTCTCTCTCTCTCTCTCTCGATGCATGCACTAAGGAAAAGCCATATGAGGACATACCAGGACAGCCCTCACCAAGGACCTGACCAGGCTGGCACCCAAGTTTTGGAATTCCAACCTCCAGAACCAAAAGAAATATTTGTTGTTTATGCCACCCAGTTTACAGTATCTTTGTTAGAGCAACCCAAACAGACAAAGATACTGTCTAGAGAAAAGTCAGCTTCTCCATATGGAAGCTCTTCCATGTTTAGAGAGCCAGCCACCCCTCTTCTTGTTCCTTCAAGCCTAAATGTCATAAGCCATACCTCCAGCACCCCATTTTCTGTCCTCACACACACACTGACCAGTTGCCTGGGGTTTTATTACCTTTTTTTGACATCATTGTAAATAGTCCCTTTACTAAACACTTCTCAAATTACCCAATTTGAGAGCATTACCTACTATCAGTCAGGACATGACAAATTACAGGTTGAGATTTTTCTTTTTTTGGTCTTGCCAACATCTCCCTTACATAACCTAGTTAGCTTTTGTTCAGAAGGAAAATAAGAGGACAAATATTAGCAATAGAAAGTTACATAATACAGGGAAAATCCCGTAGGGTGACAAAATATTTCTCCCTATGTTTCACAAATGACTAATATAACCTTAAAATCGCATTATTTCTCAAGAAAATTATTATTTCCCAAGAAAGTTGTATTATTTCTCAAAGGGAAAATCATTTTGAAAACAGGACTAGTCCTAATCTACTTGGATGGAGTGTAACCACCCTCGAACCTATGCAAGACCAAATCTCTACATGAGGTATGGATCCAAAAACTCTGTCTCTAGTTACAAAATAGGAAATTATGTGTGAAAGACTTTTCTTTTATGACAGGATCATAAATGAATGCAACTCTAATGTTCAAGTGCCGTGAAAATTGAAAACACTTCTTTCACAATCCTTGTGGAAATGAATAGAATGCCTTTTCACTTCTGTTCCAACATTTACTGTTTGATTAAAATACGTTATTATTTTTTTTAACATTGTACCATAATCAGTTATATATGATGACAGGATGAAAATCTCTGCACTTACAAAAACCAAAGTCAGATATCATATGTGGTCATTTTTTCAGGTTACTGAAGGATTTTGATTATAATACTTATAAGCATCACTATTTTTAAATTCTCATCAAGCTATAAAAGGTTTGTAAAAGTCTCTCCTCAACTTTTCCTTTTTGCTTGCACTCCCTAAGAATTAGGTTTGCATTTGTCAACTTCCCAGCTCTTTCTCAGTATCCTTTCCATTCTTCCCTCTGAGGCCCCATCATCTCTCACAGTATCCACAAGCGTTTTCCTATGTATATTTCAAGTTGAGAACCAATTTGCATATGTAGTTAAATTGAAGTTTTAAGAAGACCACATTTTTAAACTTACATGCTATGAGTATGTATAGATCCAATACAAATCTTTACAAAATCCTCCATAATGTCAATATTTTCCAAATAGTTATAAATGGGGGGGGGGGGAAGCACCAGTTTTCTCCAGTGTTCTGACATTCAAAGCATACAAACTAGAAAGACTATCTCCTCTCCAGGCCAAATGAATTTTCTTTTCAGTATTCTTACCCACAAAAGCACAGTGCCATTTTATCTCCCCTTCTAGGATACCAATAAAATGGTCTTCAAATTTAAGTTAAAAATATACATATAGATGCAAAGTCATTGGCATAAGACAACTTGCTCTTTTTGATCTTTGAGTGTTCCTATGAGAACAGAAGTTATGCCTACACACTTGTATGGAGGGTGTAGTGGGTCTGAGGGGAATGGGTCTGTCATTCAAAAATACAAGCACAGTAACAAAACCGTGTCTGTCAAATAATCCAGATACAAATAAGAGAAACAAACTGCCAAGCTTGGATATGGATAGAAAAAGAGGCTTCTACATAATTGAGTTTTATGCTATTGTAATTGCAGAAATGTAGTGACTTCAGACGTCTTCTATTGATTAACAGAATGCTAAACGGAAAGATATGTATGTTTGATTTTAAAATGTGGGAAAACAGGGATATTAGAGGAATCTGCTTTGATTGTGTGTGTGTGTGTGTGTGTGTGTGTGTGTGGTTTCCCTCTTCTCTATTCATCTTTATTTCATCCTTACAAAACACACATACAAACTATCTTCACAAACATCCTTCTGACCCGTATATTCATTACATGTGTGAGAGCCTTACAGTGACTTGAAGCAGCACCGCCCAACTAGGTCCAGGACAGGGTTTCTCAACCTTAGCACTATGGACATTTTCAGCTAGATAAGAAATTCTTTGCTGTAGGGGCTGTCATTTGCATTGTAGGTTGTTAAGCAGGATCACTGGTCTCTAACACATTAGAATCAATATCATCCCTCTTTTGTTACAATAAAAAATATCTCAGACATTTACAAACGCCCCCTGGGCGGAGGGAGGATATAGTCACTCCTGTTGAGAACCACTAGTTTGGGTAAGACGGCCCTAGGGACACCCTCTGATCTCCTGATTCTATAATATTTGAATGCAAATATTTAAAATCTGCTAAGAAAACACACATGGCCAGTCATTTTGCCAGTAAATAAGGTCTTTCCATTGTTGAAATAAAACCCCAACTCTCAGTTTAAACATCATTAGCAAACAAGAGGGATCAGAACTGAATGGTTGAAGTAACTGTTTTATGGATCCAGTTACCACTTTCTGCTTGAGGCCCTGGAGAAATCATTCAACATTTCTATCCCACCACTTCCTCTTGGGCTAAATGGAACCAATTAATAACTGATTTATATTGTTGAAGGATGAAATCAGTTAACACCTGTAAATTAGAATACCCTGGGAACAGAGGGTGAACTCTTGTTGTTCAGAAGTAAAAGATTGGGTCTTGGCAAAGGTCTTGAATGCGGTTCAAGCTGTATCACAAATTGTATGACCTCAGAGCAATCACATTTCCTTAGCCTCATTTTCTTTATGCATAAAACAGTGTCTTGAATAATATTCCAAAAGCCACAATTTTCCAAATTCTTTTGCTTTGATCACAAAATAATATTTTACTAGCAATTTTCAAAACAAACAAAAAAAGACCACATTGTTATACACACCACAGTAGAAATGTGCGTGAATATATGTCTTTGCTGCTTTGAGCCAAGATTTCATTGTAACATGCATAATTTCTAGCCACACAGAACATGTCTCTGCTGGCTTTACCACTGATGTACTTTCTTCATATTTGCTCTGATTTGTCTTTAGCGACCATTACTCGATAGGCTGCTGCTCCTAATATTGGCAGGAATGAACACCAAACTTGAAAATAATGCCAGTACTTGAATTCTCTCCAAGTTTTTGGTAGCTGTTGGTCTCAGTAGTATTTCAGCTAAGCCATAAGCCTGCAAGGGAACTGGAGAAGTAGTAAATCCAGTAAAATGAGATTATAAATGGAACATGGACTAAAAAACAAGGAGTGTTACATGGGATTTTCCACACTTACAGCAAAAGCACTAAATCTTTGAAACTTAAAAAGGAGAGAATAATTGTATCTATTGCATTTTTAGGTAAGACAGAACCTTTCTGGAGAAGAGGCGATCTTAGATTCTGGGAGGTATGGGATAGGTGAAGGGGACACTAATGATTGGCAATTCCCTTTAAAATTGTTAAGACCAGGGCACCCGGGTGGCTCAGTGGGTTAAAGCCTCTGCCTTCGCCTCAGGTCATGATTTCAAAGTCCTGGAATTGAGCCTCTCATCACGGTCTCTGCTCGTTGGGGAGCCTGCTTCCTCCTCTCTCTCTGCCTGTCTCTCTGCCTATTTGTGATCTGTGTCTGTCAAATAAATAAATAAAATCTTAAAAAAAAAAAACCTGTTAAAACCATAGTAGTTTTCACTGGCTACTGGATTTTCCATCCTCCAACAGAAAGCTCTGAGCACAATATGATCCCCATTCTGTTCAACCTTTCTATGGTATCCACTGGAAACAGTCTAGTGGAGATAGATAACCCCCACGCAAAACACCAATATTTCCAGTTGTCTGCCACAATCCCATGTATTTCTGCCAAATTCCCACTCATCATTCCCTGGAGTTGGAATACCACCCACTGAATACTCTGGTACAAAGGACAGCCTGAAGTAACTTCTCTTAAGCATTCTCTTAAAAAACAAAAGATTTAAGCCAATTTGAAAGGAAAGAGGGACCCAAGGGGCTGCCAACCCTTTGGAGTACCAGTTTGGAGGCAGTTTGAACTTTTGTTTTCTGATGCTGCAGATCTCACTTGATGAATCCCAGCAGAGTAAAAAGCATTTTATCTTCCCAGAAGCACTGTTCTTATGGAAACCAGGCATCACCCAATCCTTTTCCAAAAACTTTATGGCTTGCCTCATGAAGGCTGTCTGAAGAGTCCTCAAGGCACATAATGAAAGACTACCAGTATATGATGTAGCCCTCAGATGATGTGAAGGTTTTACCCAAATTGGGCTACCTTAGATTACATGGAGCTTCTCAAGAGAAAACTGAATGTTAATTTATGCAACAACTGTGAACAGTTATCACCGCAATGGGAGTCATTCAATTAGAAAGTGGGAATAGAGTTTGTCCCTGACTCCAGCTGAAGTGAACAATGATACCCCTTCAGTTCTTGAAAGTATTTAGTTCAACCTCAACTGATCGGGTAGGTTTGTTATGAAAGACTGAACAGTCATACACATCCTCCTTGTGGGGACAAAGCAGATCCTATGTAATTGCTATCCTTTACATGGATTAATGTCTCAGGAAAAGTAGGTCACTTCAGAATATGAAAGGGAAAGACACCTGTATTTCTAATCTGTAACCCTGACAGGAGATTTTTCCAACTGGTGGGTTTGAGATGCTGTGGAACATTTTTGAGGTCAGTAGCTCAGATTGTCATATCCTGTTGTTTGGAGTTTTGTGGAGGCGGGCTGTAATTAATTAAATACTGAGTATTTTTTAAAAATTGATTTTACCATAGTCTCTATTGGTTGGATTAATCCAAGTGGCCAATGGAGTGGCATATTCATGGTCAGAAGACAAAATAGGAATGAGGAGTAGATGTTAGAGGAATTGCCTCTGAATTTCTCATGTTTTGGCACATCTTGCAAGAAGAGGCACTGCTCATTGGTTCCAAATTACTTCTTCCAAAGATATTTTGTATCGGGCACCCTTGGTGGACAGAGATAATATCTCCTTTCAGATCAAATGACAGATTTATTTTTCAATTATTCAGTACAATATTGTCTACTTTGGTGCCAAAGGTAAGATAGGTTTTCTTAAAGCCCATTTAAAAATATTAGAATTTCCTAAACTCAGGATTCCTTTCCTATAATGCAACCCATGTATGTCTATGTGTCATCTGACCCTTTTTCAGTCACCTTGTAAAATAGGGGCTCAGAGAAACATCACAAGAAAATTCTGTATTCTGGCTATAGCTACTGCTATGAATAATAAACCTTCTTTTATTATTAGCCCAGCAGGCTCATGCTTTTTGCCAGCATCAATAAAACTATGGCACATTAACTTGTTAGCTTGCAAGTGGGATAAATCTCAGACCCTTTAAAATTCTTGAGATTAATTAGCAGTATACTTTTATCCTTCTTCCCCAAAAGTACCTCAAAAATAGTGTGTTCTATTTTCCCTTTTGACACTAGAAATTCTATTCTGTTTTTTATTATCCCTGACCATTCCTCAGTCATGAAATTCTAGAATCCAAGGAGATAATGAGCAGATCCATCACATATGGACTGAATAAGGAAACACAATTATGTAGAACCCACATTTACTTTCCTTTGCCTGATTTTGTCTTTTTGTCTCTTCTCCCCCTCTTTTTATCTTGTACTCCTTATTCCTATTCTGTGAAATTGGTGATATCTTTTCAATTTAAATGTTACTAATTTTAACAAGAAAATGTGATTTAAAAAATAACTTAATGTTTATAAATATAATTTTAAGAATTAAAGAAAAATTAAAAGTTGTGTCTTAAAAAAAAATTCTAAAATTCCAACAAGCTCTTACAATGCTCTACTCTCAGCTCCTGGACAACCTTTGTGAGAAGTTTATTTCTTCTGGAAACTTTGCTTGGGGGTGTGTTACTCTCTTTGTTTGTGTATTTTGTTTTGCTTGACTTTCATTATGGCAATAATCTAAGCAAATTCTTTCTGGTGTTCCATCATTTACTCAGCTTATGGAGGTGAAAATTTGTACCGTAAAGCCTTTTTAGACTGTATATCTCATAGACCCAGAATCAAAATATGAACCTGAAGTTAAATATTATCAGTATTGCTAATTCTGTCCAGTAAAAATATTAACAACAACAACAAACTAAAAAAAAATGCCCTAGTCCTTTTAACTTAGACATAGGTGTTCATGATCCCATAAACAAACTAAGTTTAAAAGTAACTTATGAACAAATGGATATTTGTGCTATATATCATGCATATCATGCATAATGTTTATGTGCATTTATTCACTTTCATCAGTTAAATTGTGAGATATCTAGAAATAGTGGGATTATCTTTTATTTTGTTGATTAGGAATCTATTCAGGAAGCTCATATTTTTGACTGTTGTTTAAATTAAATATATTGGTTTATTTACATTTCTTATATCCTATGGGATATACTTTTAAATAAACATTTATGTCAAATGAGCCATACCCTTTTAAACAGCTCAGGGGGAAAAAAGAAAGAAAAAGTACATTAACATTAGAGGTAATCTTATGTCTCAGTTTAATTATCCCTTGTAGGGTATTGCCATGTGTGTTATCTAACAGTCACAGAGAGTAGACTCATGACCTTTTAAGTTTTTTAAGATCATTTGAGAAACAGCAATTTCAAAGCATTTTTATCTGTGACACTGCACAGCACAACAAAATATAAATTCAGAAATTACATCTTAATGCAAATCTCCAAAGAAGTTCCTTTAACACATTCATTGACATTTCTGCAATACACAGATGAATTTATTACAGAACTTTTATCCAATAAAACAGAAATAGATGAATAGAAGAGAAAAGGAATCCTAATTAGGTATAAGCATATTTTGTGAATCCATTTCTATTCAACATTTTTTATAAAAGTTATTTTTATTAAATGTCATACTAAAATCTGAAACAATTAGACTATGTGTATCTAGATATGTGCACAGAATTTTTTATACATTTGAAATAAAATTTAATATTTAATTATATTACAGTTATTATGCTGATTGACATATAACTAAAGATTATAGGTTAAAATCCATTTTTATTTGTATTAAATAAAAAGTAAAGTTTTCTTTCCTAGCTATATTATACTTTTGAGAGTGGGATTTTTTTTTTTTAATTTATTTTCATTTGAGAGAGACAGAGAGAGGGAGGGAGCATGAGCAGGGGAGGATCAGAGAAGGGGAACCTCAAGCAGACTCCCTTCTGAGCACAGAGTACAATGTGGAGCTGAGTCTCAGGACCCTGAGACCTAAGCTAAAACCAAGAGCTGCAAGTTAAGCCATTTGAGCTACCCAGGTACAACAAGAGTAAGATATTTTTAAACACAGGATTCAAAAGGATATTATTCTATACAGATGTATTTCTTTTATATGAAGAACATTTTGATGAGTAAGTAATTGCCAAAGTGCAATGTGGTTCTATTATACAGCTTGCCTTAGTAACCACAGATACTTATGGCAACTAGTAATGGGTTGATGATGAGGTTAAATCATTTTTCCTATTAATATTTGTGCTTATTTATGGAGAAATGATTGTTTATTTCTGTATCTGGTGTATTTTAAAATAACAGGAGGAAACTCAGAAAATTTTAAAGCAACTTTCCTCATCTAACATAATCATTTCTCACTAGTCTTCACTTGTAAAAGATTTTGTAGGCTTTATTTTGAAAGTTGGGAATACTTCTGTGGACAAAGTTATGTGTAAAACAACTGGACAATGAAAAAAATTTTAAACAGATAAAAGAACTAAATCAGTCACTCAAAAACACAGGTTAAAGTTTGTAGAAAATTCTATAGGTGAAGGTACTCATAAAATAAAGCTTCTTGGGTAAATATTTCAATAGCCATATTTGGCAACAAAGCAGTGAGCACAGTTTATACCATTCTTTTAACATTAAGCTTAACTTGGAGTCTTCTATTTGAAAATACAAGATGAAAATATTTGCAGCCAAAAGGTTATACTTTAACTCTCTGGAGCATGAATTGTGATCAGCTCCTTCATTTAATCATAAATTATTGCACAATGCTCAACCAAGACCAGTATTATTTTCAAGTATTTTCCCTGATGCATCAAGCACAATTTAAACTTAAGAAGCAATGTTACTGAAAGAATATATGTGGTTTCCAGTTTCCTATTCTGATGTAAGAAGCTTGGAAGTCAGTCACCACTCCATTAAGAAAAAGCTGAACAGACTGAAAAATCAATTCTTCTTGAATCCATAAGTGGGAGAGAGGACACAGGGCAAACCTCTGGCCCCAGGACTGGAGAGACAGACAGGAAATATAGGGAGTCTAAGCTTACCTGAATGGAGGAATGAGCAAAAGCCTCAGGGAAATAGGCATGGGGGAAAGGAAACTAAAATTAAAATTGACAGATTTTTGGAGGCTCAGCACAGACAACTCTCTGAGTTAAAAACACTGGGACCCCATCATGAGGGCCCCCCCCACAATTGTAAGATTTACTTCTAGGAATTCAACCAGTTTCTTGCCATGTCGGAAAAGTCTTTTGGTGCTTCTGGGAGAAGGGAATCCATTTTTAAATATCCCCAAGCACTCTATTCTTGGTAAAGTCTTCCCTCAGGGGAAACTAATTATCCTGGGCCTAATCAGATGGGGTTTTACTAGAAACTAACTGACCCGAGAGCAAGGAAATGACTAACCCCTGTTAGACCTACCCTTTCCAGAAAAGAAAGACCCAACTCCTGCCCACTCTAGCCATCTTGTCCCACCAAAGTGGGGGAGAAAAAAACAAAAGCCATAAAACCCTGAGAAACTCTTGTGAAATTCATAGTTCAGTCACATAAAGATGGAGATCTAATCATAGCACTACAGAATAATTCCTCTACCCAATATGACACCATCGCAGTACTAAAAGCCTACTTAGAGCAACTCCTTTTGTCAAGTACATCATGTCCTACTTACAAGAAAAAAATTACAAGGCATACCAAATGAAATGACAAAACACAGAAGACATAATCTGAAGAGAACACACAGCAGACTCAGAAAAAGCAAAGATACTGGAATTATCAAACCAGAAATTAAAAAAAAACTACTATTAATATGTTAAGGGCTCTTTTGGATAAAATAGACAGCATGCAAGAACAGATGGAAAATATAAGCAGAAAGATATAAATCCAAGAAAAAGAAAAAGTAATTATAGAGATCATAAATCATAAACACTGTCCCAGAAATAAAGAATACCTTAATAATAGGATGACAATAGTTTAGAAGTATTTATAAAGAAAGAGAAACTATTTTTGATAGATGAGGTGAAGCCAAAATTCAAACGTCTTACATTTTTCTGCTCATTTCTATATTAACTGACTGTAAGAACCTATTTAGCCAGATTGAGTCCATCTCGGTTAAATAGCCATTTTGTTGTTTGTGCAGTAAACTTAAATAAACCCACCCCCGCCGAGAAACTTATTAAGAAGCAAGTCCAGAAACCAGTAAAATGTAGTTAGCTAGTTCCTGATAACAGAGCCCAGAATACAAGGATGAGTCAGGCCAGATGGAGACATCTAATCATTACGAAGTACTGTTTGTAACAGTGAGAAGGTCTTGCCCAAACCTAAATGACTCCATTTTGGGAAGAATGATGATCTTATTCACACTGAATATGTTAAGTGACAAAAAGCCTTCCCAGAAAGTACTGTTTGTAACAGTTCCTAGTATGGAGTAATCTTGAATAGCAAGTCACAAGACCAGATGAAACTAGCCAATCAGCAAGAGACACACAAACCCAGTGGGTTGAGATACCAAGATATGGGTTGCAGTTTTATCCAATAAAAGGTAGACTGTAAGATTGGGAGGGGCCGCTCTCTTTGGAGGCAGCCCTGACAGGTCAGTCAGTCAATTCTTAAGCCTATAAGCTGGGAGTGGTCTCTCTTTTTGGAGACAGCCCTGGCCACTCAGTCTGACTTCTAATACTTGGCATAGAATAAAGTTTTACATAACTTTCACTCTGCCTCAGTCTCGTTCCTTTGATAATGGACCCTAACACTGACATTTAAAAGTTCTCAATTTGGACTCAGGAAATATGTAAGACAAAGATGAGAATAATGGGAGCACCTGAGTGGCTCAGTTGGTTAAAGCCTCTGCCTTCAGCTCAGGTCATGATCCCAGGGTCCTGGGACTGAGACCCACATCGGGCTCTCTGCTCAGTGGGGATCCTGCTTCCTCCTGTCTCTCCACCTGTCTCTCCCTCTCTGCCTGCCTCTCTGCCTACTTGTGATCTGTCAAATAAGTAAATAAATTCTTTAAAAAAAAAAAAAAGTAAGAACAATGGAGTGAGTGTTTTAAAAAATAACCTTCAGCACAAAAGAACAGACCAGGAACATGAGATGCCCAGAGGATTCCTAGAAAATCATGAAGTTTGTCACATGAGAATATTTTATTCCTCTGAAAACAGTGGAAGATATAAGAACTCTAAGACATGAATAGTGACACCCATAAGGTATAAATTCTATAAATAAAAATGAGGGGTAAAACACCAAATGTTGATGAACATGTGGACCACCAGGAACTCCCATTTATCACTAATGGAAAACCAAAATGGTTTAGCCACTTTAGGAGGAAGTTTGCTAGTTTCTTATAAAACTGAACATTCTTTTAACCATAGGATCTTGCAGTTGTGCTTCTTGGTATTTGAGTGTGTTGAAAACTTATGTCCACAGAAAATCATGCACACAAATATTTATAGCACCTCTATTAATAATTTTCAAAGCTTGAAAGCAGTCAAGATGTTCTTCAATAGGTAAATGAATCAACAAATTTTGGTGCACCCATACTATGAATTATTATTCATAATTTAAAAAGAATACTATCAAGCCATGGAAAAACATGAAAGTTTAAATACACATTAAGTGAAAACGGATAATCTGAGAAGGCAGCATACTGTGTGGGAACCATAAGACCTTCTGGAAAAAGAAAATTATGGAAACAATAAAGGGATAGTGGTTGCAAAGGGATAGTGATTTATGGGAGAAGGACAAATAGGTGGAACTCAGGAGATTTTTAGGGCAGTGAATCCATTCTGTAAAATAATGCGATGGTGGATACCATGTATGGAGGGAGAATTTTTCTTCAGCCCTCGAGTTTTCCAGCTGGAGTCAGAATTGCATTAACATAAAGCAGGTTAACAGGAGAAAAAGGTTTGTTACATGCAAACAGACCCAGTAACAAAACTGAGATCTAAAGAAATGACCAAGTCAGGTAGGTTTTATACATTTTAGACAAAGAGATGATAAATTTGTGAAACATTTACAGTATAAGGAAAACAGGTGTTTGGAACTTTAATTAGTAAGGAATTTTAAGTGGAATTTGGGCTGAGGTAGTAGATTAGTTTCAGAAAAAAAAATAATAATGTTTATTTCTACAGCTTTCCAAATTTTAAAGTTCCTATCTTTGTGATAACGATGTCTTTCTACTTCTTAGTATAAGGAGGATATTTTTAACATAGAAAATGTGTGTCCTGCTTTCAGAAGACAGAGGGAGATCTGAATGTGCTTGCACTGGTTGTTTCCCCAGTACATTTATTTTACATAATCAATATATCAAAGTGGCACATTTTGGAAGTTGGCTTTTGGCCCCTATACACTTGTCACTTTACATTTCTCAAAATCCATAGAATATACAACATAAAGAGTGAACTCTAGTATACTATGGGCTTTAGTTAATAATAATGAATCATCACCAGCTCATCTATTATAAAAATGTTCCACACTTAATCAAGATGTTGTAACAGGGGAAACTGGTTTAAGGGTAAGGGTGTATATGGAAACTCTCTGTACATTCTACTCAATTTTTCTACTAAAAAATAAAAAGCTACTAATTAAAAAAAAGAAAACTGAAGGGTGGAAACAAAAGCATAGAATAGTAAAGTTAGTTACATTTTTTAAAAGAATGTAATTTTAAATACTTCCAGAAATAGATTAAAAACAAAATTAATTATTTTATTTTCATGAGCAAGAATCTGGAATCAAATTATATCAGTAGGTCTTAAACCTAAATATAATAAAAAACATGAACTTGTCCATTAGTTTTCTTTAAGCCTTAAAACTGATTAAACAAAGAAAAATCAACAGAAAAGAGCTAAGTAATGTTATTATAGTAGTCATTAATTAACAAATATTACAGAACAATGAGCACTGAAATTGCTGTCTTAAAAGTGTTACTAGGTAGTAACCTAGAATTTTGGTCAACAGTGAGGATTCTACCCTGATATTTGGCCAAGGTTCCCACTGAACCATAATACTGCAAAAATCTATTGATTATCTACTAAGATATTGAAGTGGGAGAGCAAGGTTCTTGTCTCACAGGGTCAAAGAATGAATTTCATGGACACAGTAGAGCGAGTAAAGCAATCGAGTTTTGTTAAGGATCCAGAAAAAGCTCTAGGAGTGAGAGGTCCTGGCAGGGTTGCCAGGGTGGGCCTCTACTGATAGTCTTGTATTTAGAACTGACCAGGAAGCTTGTGGCTTTATCATTCTTGTGTTGTGGTTTGAGTAAGGGCTGGTGATAACATCTTTTTTGGGTCTCTTTTTATTCTTTATTGGTCACTGGTGACTGTCATAAAAAAAAAGACCCTTCCCCTGCCAGCCCCTCAGGGAGGGTGTCTGATGTGTTTCCTTATCTTTGGTTTCCTTACACCTCCGCATTTTAGGGATTTCCGTGCCTGATCATGTGGCCCCCCATCTATCTGTCCCTACCTAGCCCCACCTGGCCCACACTCAATATTTCAGACACATTGTAAAATTAGTGTAACCATGAAAATTATCTCTGTTTCTTGATATAAATGATTTAATGGAAATAGCATCCACTAAATTTAATGGTCAACTCAACAAAATCCATTGATCTTTCAGGCCACTACCACAAGTCCATTTCTGGCTCCCAGAGGCCTAATAAAATTATCACTTATATCTGTCTAATTAATGATCACTATAAATTATTTCCTATACTCTATCTAATTCATAATGCCATAGGTTATATATTAAGAACTATATTTAATTAAATAATAAAAAATAAAACCTTATAATTTTAAGTAAATAAATACATAAACAAATAAATACTGTATTTAAAAGCTCTAAATAGCATTGTTACATTTCAGATTATGAAATTTTGAGCCCGAGTCCATTTTTGATGTTTGGTTGCTGACCGTTTTCAAGCATACCATATAACTCAGCAAACAGCCAGCTGGAAGGGATAGGATATGGAGAAAGGGTGCGGTGCCCTTCCAAGTGGTTGGGAGGCAGTATTGAAAGTTCTAGCCCCTCTAATTACAGGGCTGGCTCCCAGGCAACTGGCTTCCATCCTTAAGTGAGTTCCAAAACTCACCTTATTAACAACAAAAGAACTTCTTTGCACCCCTCACTTAGGAACTTCAGAGAAGCTCTTTGTCAGAAACAGGGATGAAGACCATATATATATATATATAAATATATATATAATATATATATATATATTATATATATTATAATATATATATTATAAATATATATATTATAAATTACATCATAATTGTTTTATTCCTATTTAATGATTTTATTCTTTCATTTTTTGGTTTAAAATTTTTTTCTGGCACATAAATAGAGTTATGTTCAGTTATTTTGTAGCCAGTAATTATAATAGTAAGAAGTATTGCTATGTGTTAGGACCATCCCAAGTGATTTTCTTTTTTTTAAGTAAGCTCTACACTCAACATAGGGTTTGAATTCACCACCCTGAGATCAAGAGTTGCATTAAGTGATTTTTATAATAACTTAAAATCTGAAAACAAGTCTATGAAGAAGGAGATATTATTAGCCCTATTTTATAGATGAAAAAAAAAATATGGACAGAGAAACACGAGATTTTGGCTAGCAAATTGCAAACATGAGATTAGAATCAGGCAGCCTGACCCTCAGGACTGTTTGCTCACCTGGCACATTATACTCTCTTCTTCTAAATCTCTTGGTTATCAGTTCTTCTCTTTGCCACATGGACATTTAATTTGACCAAAATATTTTATTTATGTACAACTTGACTGCATTCTTGGTTGTATCCTTAACTTATTATGCAGCCATTCTCTAAAATGACCTCTACCACTAAACTGGTATTAAGACTTTAGAATAACCTCAACTCTTTGTGATTTTATGTTGTTCATATTTATAACTCAATCAGAACAAACACTGGAGTTCTGATTAGATGCATACCGATCAATATGCAAACATTCAACACAGTTGTCATAAAAACTCAGAAATTGAAAAAATTCCAACTAATTTACACCTCTAAACATTGGTCCTCCTTGTTATCCAGGCTGCATATAAAATATTCATTGAATTTGTATTCATTTTAAGGAATTCTACATTTTACATGCCATTATCACAGACTTAATCTAGGTAATAAACACAAAAGATGCATTATAAAGACTGTAAGCTATAAAAAGTGAAGTCAAATAGGATTTGATACAAAACTTGAGTTTTTATATTTGTTTTTATTATTTTTTTTTAATCTTGACTACAGTTGTGTTAACTCTTAATTTCAGCAGTGGCTCACAATAATAAGGTAAAATTAATTTCCAGGTTAAAAAAAATTCTTTAGAATTTGCTTTCTGGTAACAGACAAAGCATCTCTTTGTGCAATGAAAATCATAAAAAGAAGTCTTATTAGCCCTGAAACTAAGAGATGGAACCATCAAAAAATTAATTGAATACTAAATAACACAGTACGGAGATAAAATTATTTGAATATCCTCAGGGCTTGAATCCCAGCACCCAATAAACTGATGGATTTTCACAAATATAGAAAACAATGTACAAGTTTTGTTTTCAATAACTTTTTTTTTTCAATTCTAGGCATGAAGTATTTGTTTTATTTCTGAGACACCAGTAATCATTTTGCCATAATCTGAAATTCCTTGGCAAATGCCCAAGAATGTCACAGTTCATATATATATATATATATATATATATGTGTGTGTGTGTGTGTGTGTGTGTGTGTGTGTGTATACAGTGTTTTCTCCAATATACTGTATACTCTAAGTCTCATCTGCAAAATCTCATAAAATTATTTCAGCATTGGTTCCAATCATTTGACAACCTACATTCATCATTATTTGCATTAGGTTGTTGTCTGTATTCAAAGGGAAAAAAATCTGGCAGAACAAGCGATATGTTATAAATCTTGTGCTTTAAAAAAAAAAAAAAAATGTTCCAGAGATCACAATCATAAGAGATTTATATTGGAAAGGCAGATATAAGACTTAAAATTGTAAAAGCACAAATAGATCAGTATGTGCTGCATAATAACTTTCATTTCACAAAGTAGTGAAATGAAATGATTTCTCTGTTGAAGAGCTTCATGGAAAGCTCAGCACCATTGCTGGCTCCCTTCCACTACTGCAGAGTTTGTAGATGCACACTCCTGGTCACCTCTGAGGTGTGATCTGGCATTTCTACAATTTTGCACTACCCCAAAAAACATTTTGTTATTTGGCAACAGTAAATATTTCCTTTCCTCAAAATGGACATATCCACTTTTTATCATCTTTCCTCTGTAGTGTTCATTCAATGAATTTGTAGTGCTTCCCTACCCAGAACCTTCTGGTTAATGCTTAACCTTCATATCTCAGTGGCATATCATTTTTGCTCCAGAATATATTGACTAGTTTGATTAAATGGGCTGAATGTCACTAATCACCACTTTCATGGCAGTCAATAATATTAGAATTCCTCAAATTTTATTGAATTTGGTTTTGTTTGCTTCTTTAATTCTTTTATATTTCTATCACTACAACTCTTTCTTGCCTTTTCTGCTACTGTTTTATACAGACCCCTGTGCTTACATTGGATCTATCCAGAAAATAGAGGAGAATCTCTCTATATAAAGGTCCTTAATTTAATCATATTTGAAAAGTCCCATATACAATGTAAGGTAATATACTCACAGGTTCCAGAGATTAAGAGGTTGGCATCTTTTGGGAGCCTCCCACAGCTGGTTTTTAATTTGTGTGTTGAGCATTGGCAGTTAGACAGCTTATATGCAAACTGAGTTTTCTGATTTTAAATCCCCACAGACTGGTGAGACCTACAAATTCATTTATTGTACTTCTACTGCCAAGATCCCAAGCCATATGCCTTCACCTATGTCTACCTCTCTCTGTAGGAATATGTTTAACACAATCTTGAATCAGTGATGGCAATCTGTTCCAACTTTTTCCCCCAGCAGTTTGCTGGGTCGCCAGCAGTTTGCAGAGCTTGTGTAATCCATTTTTCTGAATCAATGCTATCTACCCAAACTTCTTGCTATTTCTTCCTTTTTCCTAAAATAACATTGCCTATGAATTTTTTTCCTCAATAAGACTCCTTATTTAAGGTTAGTTTAGCTTTTCCTGGGAATCTTAAATTTCTATCAATTGTGTGTGTGTGTGTGTGTGTGTGTGTGTGTGTGTGTGTTTTTAAGATTTTGTTTATTTATTTGACAGAGAAAGACACAGTGAGAGAAGGAACACAAGCAGGGGGAGTGGGACTTCAGGATTCCAGCAGAACAGGGAACCCAATGTGGGGCTTGATCCCAGGACCCTGGGATCATGACCTGAGCCAAAGGCAGACATTTAATGACTGAGCCACCCAGGCACCTAGTCAATTATATTTTTTAGAAAATATAGAAGAAATTAGAAAATGTTGGTTTATTCATCAAGTATGTGGTTTTCATTCATTGCTTAAATGTAGCTTGAATCTAGACTTTAAATGTATTTAGTTACTTAGGATAGTGTCTTAAGTGTATAGACCACTTAGACACTTTAGATTGAGTATGCCAAAGGGCTTAATATAGATTACATTTGTGAACTTTGGGGCTATCAATAGTATAGTGTGTATGCTAGCTCCCCAAGTAACCTCTACGCTAACTTTGGTTTGAATTGACCGAATGTACTTTATTTTCCTCCATTCACAAAAAGCATGGTTGACAGGCATCAGGGCTCCCAATGCAAGTCAGATATATAACAAACAGATACAACGTTCTTATGTTCTTACTCATACTGTGATTCTTGTCCCAACATTGGACAAATCATCTGCATACTTTTGAGAGGAAACTTGTAAACTGTCCTGAAATTGTTCTCTCTAATAATTATAACCTTCAAAATAGGAACCAAAAAAAAGCAATATTATGATTATTCCAACTCTTACCTAAAGGTGTTATGAGTCATTTTTTTATGTCATTTGGATGAAAGCATATTGAATATCCTTAAATTCATCAAGACCCAATCTATATCTTTACCTTCAATATAAAATAGTAGATTACATCAGGCAATCCCCCTTATGGATCTCTAAATACATATTTTTTCTTTCTCAGCCTCTCAGAAAGTACCAAGACAGTGTAGTATTTTCCATTTTGCATTAAATCTTTCTTGGCTCCCTGTCAGTCAGCAATCAATTATCTTTCTTTCTGTCTGCCATTAATCTTCACCCATAGCCAAACTAGCCAGAGCACTGACCTGTAGAGATGGACAGCATTATGAGTCTGATCAGAGGTTTCCCACTGCCGGTTACATGGAGTAATGTTAGATATGTACATGATATAGGACTGTTTCATCCACTGATGGAAAGAGGCAGATTAGACAAGGAAATATAAGAACAACCTATTATTCTTCTGAAGAATAATCATTAAAAAAAGTTTTTTTTAATGTTTTCATTTATTTACTTGAGGGAGAGAACACAGAGGCAGAGGGAGAGGGAGAAGCAGACTCCCCACTGAGCAGGGAGCTCAATGCAGGGCTTGATCCCAGGACTCTGATGGGCAGATGCTCAACTGACTGAGCCACCCAGGCCCCTTTCATTCTAAAATTTTTGACAGAAATATTTAAAAGAATGATCATGATGTCACGTTTAGCAATCAAGGCTTTGTTTTTGTTTTTGTTTAATTCATAAAGTTAACACATTTTCTGGCACGACAAATTGAGGTGGGGAAAAAAAAAAGACATAAAACATTCAAGTTCTTGTGTCATCCCCATGATCTCTTTCCTGTTTTCCCTACAATATTTTAAGCATTGATCCAGTAATGATATCTTCATCTAAGCCATCCCGTGAGTCCCCTATGAACCTTCAATTTAGCAACCATATTTTAGTCACCTATTAAAATTTTAAATAATCTACCTTTTTGTGTATTGTGAAGTAAATGATAAGTCTATTGTACACGTTGTTTAATCTTAGTCTGGTGTTTTGGTGTGCCTTGAGTAAAATGGATCCATTTATCAGTTGATAGATCAGGGAGTCCAAATTAAAATAGTATTTTCAAATATTTTTAGCACAAGACTCTAATAATATTAATGACATCTGCTTTAGGTACCAGATAAGAATATCCAAACCCAGAGTCAATACATATTTAGGTCAAGACCCCTAGTTATCCTCTTAGAATCCTGGCAACTAAACAAATATAATTGATTTAGCACTTACTGGTTGGCCTGGTCTTCTCAGTAAAGTGGCAGTGATATTCCCGTTAACAGAATGCCAACTGTTAGTCACACTCTTCATTTCTGAAGGACTGGGATATGCCACTCTTTGTTGCATTGCTTGTATGACTTCATGACCTCTCATCATATCTGCTTAAAAGACCACTTCCAATAAAATAAAGAGCATATCACTGTTGGTTTCCTTCTCTCTCTGAATTCAGAAGGTTGTGTTTTTATTTTTTTTTTCTTTCTAGTGATTAATTTTTTTCCATAACATGATCCCTACACTATTTTTTCCTTTCGTCTTCCAATCATTTAAGGTCTGCTTTCTGGATCATATTGTCAGTTCACTGGCTTTGACCAGGATTAATATAAATTCATGTATCATCATCATCATCTTCAAGTATACAGTATGTATCTTCAGAAGTTCCCTGACACATGCTCCTGAACATTCAATGAGGAAACACTTTTTGTGTAACATTTTCTATTGGAATGTTGTTCTGACATATTCTGTGACATAAGAGGTATTTCAGGTCTCAAAATAATTTTATGTCTTCTCATAACAGTAACGGTTTTAATTAAAGCTCATGACAACAGTTGTATTTCAAAGGGAATGTATTTGGCAGCAGTCTCAAGTAACCTTCTAATAAAATCCTACTAGTCATTTATTGGTGGTAGTCAAGGTCTTAGCCCAGACGCACCAGTCAACATAAGTGCAAGTGGCTGACATTTCTGATATTGCTGAGCTCTGGCAATATGCAGCTTCAAAGGAATTGATGGGGCAAGAGCATCTGATGCTCTAAGGAAGGCTATTGGTGCTCAGAGTTCCACACCAAATTAGACTCCAAGATAAATAAATTTGTAAATATGGGGCTAAGAACATTGCTAGTTGTGCTTTGTGGTTTCTCCAGAAACCCAAAGTCTAATCAGTCTTTGTGCTACTTGTTTTGCTTTGGAGATTTTAAAAAAAATAACTTTTTTTTAAATTTTTTTAACAAAAATGTGAAAGGTCTTTAGTACCAATGGCCCAAGTAATGTATTCAACTTTTTTTTTCCTTTTTCAGTTGAGTCAAATTTAAGTGTTTTAATATCAGGTTGTGGTAATGAGCAAGATCATTCAAACATTTCTGTTTTACTATTTAATAGTAAACATATTGCAAAATGTCCCACATGAATGTGATTGTTTTTTAGTTCATTCTATAAAGAAAAGCATTAACCAAGTAGATGATAAAATGTAATAATTCTTAATGTAATAGTTGATGTTTGAATAACTTGTTATCTTTATTTTTAAAAATAACAAGTACAACAATAACAAAGAAAAAATACCTTGATCACTGCCTCATTTTATTAAAAAATTAACTTGAAAATTGATCATATTATACACAAAAGTTAACTTGAAAACTGATCATAGGAAAACGAAAGGAAACATATAGGAAATTTAGAGGTAAAAGTATTTGCAAACCTTGAGAAAGCAAAGGTTACATAGCCAGGACATAAAAGCACTACACATAAACTATAACAGAAGTAAAAGGAGCTTCATCAACTTTACAAAGACCTGTATTTGGTGATTTTTTTTTTTGCAGAAAAAGAAATAACATACTCAGAAATTAACAAAAAATATCTAGAACTTTATTTCTTATTAAAAATTTGTATATAGGGATGCCTGGGTGGCTCAGTTGGTTAAGCAGCTGCCTTCAGCTCAGGTCATTATCCCAGCGTCCTGAGATCGAGTCCCACATCTGGCTCCTTGCTCGGCGGGGAGCCTGCTTCTCCCTCTGCCTCTGCCTGCCATTCTGTCTGCCTGTGCTTGCTCTCTCCCCCTCTCTCTCTCTAATAAATAAAATCTTTTAAAAAAAATTTGTATATAGAATACAAAAAAGAGAAAAAAAACTATTGCAAATGAGTGATCAGAAAACATTTGAATAAAACAATGAAATAAGAGACTGAAACAGACAATTCACAACAGAAAATATGAGCAGGGTAAACAAGAAGATGAAAAGATGTTCAATATCATCAACCATCAAGGAAACACAAATTTTAAATGCCAAGATAGCACCATCAGTCCACCTAAATGGTTCAATAAAAAGAAAGGCAATACCAAATGTTGGTTAAGAATGCAAGACAACTGGAAACCATTATGGTGGGAAGATTCTAATATGGTACAATCCATATAACTGTTTCTTAGCACATTAAACACACATTTATACTTTTTCCCAGAAATTTCACGACTAGGTAGGTACTCACCTGAGAGAAATTAAAATATATGTCCCCACACACAAACTTTACACAAATGTTCACAGATTATTTTTTAAATATCCAAAACTGTAAACAGACCAAATAGTTGTATAGCTACATAATGAAATACTACTCAGTAAACAAACAAACCAAACAGATTGATTATAACACAGCAGAATGAAAGAAGGCTTTATAACCATTTTCTCCATACAGTTAACTTTCGTTTCTGAAAACTGCCTGATTATATCTGACTCTATGCACCATTCTTAAATATAATATTGCAAAGTCTTGACTATACAACCAAATTCTCCAATGATGTTCTATTACAATGAAGACAGATTCTTATTAAATTCATGCAAATAATTACATTGCCATGGAAAGAAGAATACTCAATAAAATGTTCAAATTCTGGAGGGATCCAGCAGGCAGGAAAAAAAATTCATTTTGCTTACAAAATTTAATAGTGCCATCTACTAAATTGAAGCTATAGACAACTTAAGAAAAACAAAAAGGGGGCATAGATTTTGTCCTGAAAATAGAACATTAAAGAACAAGCAATGTTTGAAATAAAGCGGTAATCACCCTTAAATCAGTTTGTTCATTCCCATGCAATTAATTTTTGTTCCTTTTGATCCTATGTTAGTAGTTTTATGAACACATCAGCTTCTCTACTAATGTTCTTCAAATCCTTATGCAGTCCAGTGATGTGGCCTCAAAGTTATTACCATCAAAAGCCTACACACCAATTACCTATCATAGTTCTTTCCATGGGTCTCTAAAACAGTCCTTTTTTTGTTGAAAGAGAAGGACTCTGACCTGTAGTTAATTGCAAATACTTTCATGTAGGAATCAATAAAACAAAAACTATCTGTAGACAGCAAAAAAACTTCAAATGCCATGGTTAAAGTTCTAGTGCATATTCATTTGACAAGGAAATTTGGTTATTTAAGTGGCATACAATCTTTTAAAATAATTAGCAGGTTTAAGGTGCTTGGGTGGCTCAGTGGGTCAAGTGGCTGACTTCTGCTCACCGAAGCCTGGGATCCATTCCTGGGTCTGGCTTCCCTGCTCAGTGGGGAGTTTGCTTCTGCCTCTGACCCTCCTCTTCCCCCTCCCCTTCCTATTCCCTTCCCCTCCCCTTCCCCTCTGCTTGTGTGTGCATATCTATGCAGTCTTTTTCTCTCTCTCTCAAATAAATAAGATCTTAAATAATAATAATAATAATAATAATAATAACAACAACAACCAGGCTTATGACTGATACATTGCACCGGATGTTATGGATAGTGAAGTGTTAACAAATTTCTAAGGAGTTTAAACAACTTCAGAGATATTTATAATAATAGCATTTATCCATACAAATATAACTTAGAAAGGCTGCGTGTCTCATTATTTTACAATGCTTTTCATGCAACTCAACATATCAAATAAACCTAATTATTTTTTTACACCTCTCTTTTTACAGGTGGAAGAATAAATTATTTGAGATTTTCCAAGAATTCCCTGGGAAGACTCAAAATCAAGTCTGAGACTGCATTTAGGATTCAATTTTGCCAAAAATTGTGAATAAAAACCTTAGCTCATTTAAAAATGAAAAATCTTAGTTCACTTAATAAAATCAAGGACATGGAAAGGTTAGCATAAAACACAAGGAGAGAGTCTGACATTAATTTGGGAGAAATTTTTAGGCATTGTTGCCATGTTCTTTTTTCTCTTTTTCTCCTGGTATCCTCATTACCTATATTTTTGTAGTTGTCCCATGGTTCTTGGATACTGGGTTGCTCATTTTGTTTTTTGGTTTTTTGTTTGTTTGTTTAGTTTTTTTCCAGTTTTGGAAGTTACTACTGTCATATCCTCAAGCTCAGAGATTTCTCTCAGCTGCATGCAATCTACTGATGAGCCCATTATAGGCATTCTTAATTTTTGTTACAGTGTTTTTGATCTCTAGCTTTTAGTTTTGATTCATTCTTAAATTGCAATCTCTCTGCTTACATTATTCATCTGTTCATGAATGCTATTTTTCCATTATATCCCTTAACATACTAATGATAGTTTTTATTTTGTTTTCATTTTGCATACTCCTGGTTTGATAATTCCAATATTACTTCTGTATCTTATTTGGTTTCTGATACTGTTCAGTCTCTTTAAACTGTTTTTGTCTTTTAGCATCCATTGTAACTGTTGTTGAAAAGTGGACATGGTATGCTGATTGAAATGAAAAAAAAAAAAAAAGTCAAGCATCTTAGAATACATTATTAGTACTCAAAAGTTTAATAATATTTGTACCAGGTTAAACTTTATTTCACTTATTATGTTGAATCCAGTTATTAAAATTATATTTTATAATAATAATATACTAACCTCAATTATTAAAATTGTTTATTTATCCATACTTAAAACATTGATATAAGATATATACCTAAGGCACATGGATGGTTCAGTCATTTAAGCATCCAGTTCTTGATTTCAGCTCAGGACATGATCTCTGGGTCATGAGATCAAGACCTGCATCAGGCTCCACCCTGGGCATGAAATCTGTTTAAGATTCTCTATTTTCCTTTCCCTCTCTGAACCTCACCTATGCATTCTCTCTCATTCTCAAAAACAAACAAAAATATATATATATATACATATATATATATAATATAAATATAAACATGTATTTATCCACATGTATATCTTGAAGAAATATATACTATATACATTAAATAAATAAAAATGCATACGCATACTCACACACATAATATACCTTGAGAAAGCCTGATTAACTTTTGAGGTATTATAACATTATGGAAAATTAATATCTACTTTCAGAAAAGGTGACTACAAAGAGCTGTCTCCGTTATTTGAAATTCTTTATCTCTTCTAGTTAATTTCAGCTTTGCTTTAGTGCTGACATCATAACAAGCCACTAATCATTATTACTGAAAAGATCTATGACTGACAGAATGGAACATATTATTTTTTATGAATAATTAATATTATTAGTTGACAGTACAAATTACACTTAGCTTTTTATCCTCTAGTAAGATAATGATTCAATAAACATGTAAAAGAAAATGATTTGACATTTAATATGTTTGAAAACATTGATGTCAATGAAAACAATCAATTTTGTTTGGTATTTTAGTGTAATTTTCCTCCTACATCTTCTACTCAGTATCATGCAAGGCCATGTTTCCTGAAATTAATTAGATGATTTAATCAGGGGGGAAAGTCACAGGAAGCTTTGCTTATTAGCAACTTCTTAAGGAAAAAAGACCTACACAGAGTATAGAGCTGCTAAAGCTAATGTTTCTAAATACTGCTCAAATGATCATATTTGGCATATTAATCCCTTGATGTAAATATAAAATCTTTATATAGAATATGTTGCTAAATATGTTAAATGTATTTTCAAGTTAATACGATGTCATATGATTATTAACAATCTCAAAAACATGATTTAAGGAAACCAAAAGCAAAAGAATATGATTTAGAACACAGAGCTATTCTTTTTTTTCTCTTTTTAAGATTTCATTTATTTATTTGTCAGAGCAAGAGAGAGCACAAGCAGCAGTCAGGAGAAACGGGCTCCCTGCCAAGCAAGAAGCCCAAAGCAGGATTTGATCACAGGACTCTGGGATCATGACCTGAGCTGAAAGCAACTGAGCGACCCAGGTGAACACAGAACTATTCTAAAAAAGACAGCTTACTAAACTAATTTAAAATTACTTCCTGTAATGGCAGCTTGGGGAATTGTTAATCAATTTTACTTCAGATAAATTATTTATTAAATGAAAGCAATTATTTAAAACACATACAAAAAAAGAAAAAAAATTAAAGATAACAATTTAACAAATTTATTAACTTCCAAAGGAAATCAAAACTTGAAAGTGGTTCATGAAAAATATCTAGCTCATGAGGTAAGAATGGCAAGTTTGTGAGGTTTTGGACTAAGGATTGGAAGAGGAACTTAAAACCAACTGGGGAATTTTTTAAGTAAGAGATTTTTAGATGGGCTAAGATAATAAATTCTGTACACATTCTGTAATGGAGAAGCCAGGATCCCATTGAAAATTTAAAGTATGGGAGACTTAAACATTTGCTGTGGCTGGGGATGTATTCTTTAATCCATATACATCTCAATTGGCAGAAAGCCTAATTGGCTTGAGAGTCTGAGCACAGCTTCTGAAAATCATAGTCTGACCCCTGAATCATAGAAGTACAGGAGCTATCCCTGAGGAGATAAGCTGGAGACACATCAACAAATGATTATACATAGGGGGATGCAAATTCAAAAAGATGAATTCAGACACATTAGTTGTAGAGGAAATAAGAATTAGGTTACCTTCAAAGAAAACTTTCAAAGCAGAAACTAAATTGTAGAATCACACTACAATTTATTATTAAAAAAAAAAAAGTCCAGTCTTCAAAAACTACAACAAAAATTACTAAATATATAAAGCAATAAAAAAGTGTGGCACTTATTTGAAAAAAGCAGTCTACATAAACCAATTTTAATTAGGTCCAGATGCTGAGTTTAACAAAACACTTCATAGTTTCTATAATTATATTAAGATAATTAAAGTAATAAATGATGAAAATCAATGCACAAACAGGAAATCTCAACAAAAAAGGCAATTAATCTTATGGAAAATTTAAGTTGAAAAGTAAAGTCACTGATGTATTCATTAGAAGGGTCTAATAAAGATTGAAGATGGCAGATAGAGAATACTTTCTCTCCAGGAATAAAGATCATTTAATGCACTAATAAGGTCTGAATACATTAGTTTTGAAAGGATGAATGATGAATAAAAAGACCTAAGAAATTTTATTGAGGTGGTATTAATTTGTTTTTACTTAGATTGTATATTCATTGCATATATATTTATGGCATTAAGAATGTAACTAATGGTAGTTGAAGACCACCACCAAGTACCTCCTTTGTCATCTGCATAGAAAGAAAAATATGTTTTTGCTGAGCTCCAGTCTAATCTACTATCCTCTCTTTAAAGGAAACCAATATGATCAGTTTCATAGGTATATATAAAAATTAGTACATGCTCCTGAACCTAAATTTTATTAATTTTCAGCTTCACTGTGGTGTATTTACATAAAATAAAATTTGTTTGTGTTAAGTATTCAGTTTAATGAATATTTATATATCACTGTAAAACAAGTATAAACTTTACCATAAACACTACCATCACCCAGTTTTAGAACACTGCCGTCACCCTACATGTGGTTTCAGGCTTCTTTGTAGACATTTCCTCCTTTGATCTTTAGACCTTGGTAGTGACTGATCAAATTTCTGTCAGTAAAGTTGTTCCTTATCGATAATTTAATATAAACGAAATCATACAATATGTAGCCTTTATGTCTGATTTCTTTCACTTATCACCATTTTTTAAAGGATTTCAATTTATGTATTTATCCGTTTGTTTATTTATTTATTTATTTATTTATTTTTAAGAAACATATTTTTGATTTATTTCCTATTTTCTAGTTACTATTTTCTTTCTTTCTTTATTTATTATAGAAAGAGAGAGCACGAGGGGGTAGAGCAGAGGGAGAAGGAAAAACGGACTCTGCACAGATTGTAGACTCCCACCCAGGATCTCCCCACCCTGAGATCATGACCTGAGCTGAAGTCAAGAGTAGAGTCTTAACCAACTAAGCCATCCATACGTGCCCCCCCCACTTACCATTTTTTAAAGATGTATCGATGTTATAGTTTTACCAGTAATCTCTTTCCCCCCTTACCCAGACTTTTTTAAATTACTGGGTAGTTTTCCATGGAATGGGTATACACTATTTTATTTACCTCTTCATCATTTGGACATTTTAGCTGATTTTTTTATAGGCTGAGCTCTTGTGAAGAAGTTTTCTTTGAGTATTCATTTATAAGTCTGTGTATGGATATATAGTTTTCTTTCTCTTGGATATCTACATAACAGTAGAAATGCTTAATTACCTAGTAATTGTATGTTTCAATGATAAAAGGAAAGCCTTCCAAGCCGTTGCCAGACCATTTTGCCTCTGCAAAGAGAGTGCCTCTGAATCAGCCAAATGGAAAAGGCCAATATGGAAATTGAAAAAGAAAGCTACCTCACTTGATGAGCTAGTTCCTAATGGTTGAGGGGATTTGTTCAGCTGGGAAACTGGAAGTGGTGTGAATGGATATGACTGAGTCAATCCTGAAGTCTTGCCTCAGTCTGGGATCTAGAAAACTTTGATAGTGGCCTGAATTAAATGCTGCATGAACCAAATTCCTCAGACAAGGTCCCATTCCATGGCAGTCAAATCAGTTAATGGACTGTTGTATTCATGAGAAAGTTTTCCAAAACCGAAGATGGTGTGGATGGGTGGGGGTAGGTGAATACTAGCTGAAACACAATTTTCCCTTTCTCTTTCACATTACTGTAGCAAGGGACATGGACAGTTTTGTCCCAGACTTTTTCAAAGCATGTTTGGTATAGCGAACAGCTTTGGGAGATCAAAATAAAGCTTTTTACAGGAACGGAGTCAGTTTTGCTTCCTGACCAGAATAATGAAGATAATGCCTCTGTTCACAGTAAAGTCTGGGCAGGTCGGTCAATGATACATTTATATGATTGGAGATTCCCTAAACTTGGGATTTCTCCACCATAACAAAAACCCACTGGGTGTGTAGCATCAACCTATGCAACCTCACATCACCCCCAGGATCCCTGAGGGCAAGGAGATAGATGCAAACATGAAACTTGAGCTGCCTACTGTGCTCTGATTAAAAACGCCTTAGTCTCTGAGCAAGGATTTAACATTTTGTCACCATCCATGAATAGGTGGCAAATAACTTACTAGCCTATGGGTAGAGTGAATTCTAGACCCTTCATGGTTCTTGGCATCTTGATCTCACAGAGCTTGCCTTCAAGCTTAGGAAGACAGATACTAGGACAGTAATACAAATATTAGTCCTTCATGTGATAGAGCACTATGAAAAAAGCATAACACACGTAAGGAGAACAAAATGGTGATGAGTTCTACTTTATATGAAATACTTCCAACATTAAGCAGAGATTTAAAGAAAATGAGAGTGTGAGTGAAGAGAATATTCCACATTTTAACTTTTGGTGTACTTTCCTCTCTACTCTCCATACATTCAGGAATGGATGAACACCTTCTGTATTATTAGAGTTTATTTATGCTTTTATTACATTTTTGGTAAATGTCGACTCTGGGTTCTTGAAATTGTAAAACAATAACAAATGGAGATAGATATCTGATTTTAAGTCATACTGGATGGTTAGTAAGTGCCTAAGGGACAGCAATAATCCAGAGTGTCTGTAACTTGTTCCTTTGGGGATCATTAACTAAGAGAAAATAGTAAATGGAATAGAGTTCCACAGACAAACAGAGATAAAGCAAAATGCATAAATTATAACCTACATGAAAGTAGAATGAATATCTTTAGTTTTGGGGGGCCAAGAAATAAAAGTTATAAAGGAGAAATTTTATATTCCTGGAAAGGAGATTAAATTCCCTGAAAGGGAGAAAATTGAATTGGTGTCTTTTATGAAGAGAGCAACAAGGTTGCAAAATTTGTGTTATATCCTGAAAGTTATTCCTGTTTCTATGCAATGACATTCTGTATGATATAAGGATGCAGTGATTTGTATGCTTTATGGTCTTTTTACTGCTTTCTATGTGTTGTTCAAATTATAGAGTAAAACTGAGCATATGTTTTAAATTTCTGACAATGAAAAAAAGCCTAAGAAGCATGAAGTTGTATAAATTTGGAAAAGCAGAGGAATTTTAGATTACATAAAAGAATAAACATATATCTATGTACATGCCATGAGGTATAGTAAAATAAATACCATTGAATCAAAATTCTAAAGTAATTTATTGCACGTTGCTTAATTCTACAAAGACACAGTCACTTTGTACTTCTACAATGAAACAGACAAATAGGTGGTAGAGGCGTGTAATTAATTTATCAAATCTGAAATCTGAGAAATAATAGAAACTCTGTGTGTGTATTCTTCTCTGCACCTACATGGTTCTGGAAGCAGAATGTTGACATGAACTTAGCAAAATATGCTGGGGATAAGGAAACGAAGGGCAGTGGTAAGGAGAAGTAACATGTTCCTCAACAATCTATATCAATGCTAATTTTGCTTACTAAGAAACTGAGAGTAAATGAAGATTCTTATGATGGGATTAAGAATGTAAGGCTTCAGGGGCACCTGGCTGGCTCAATTAAGTGTCTGCCTTACACTCAGGTCATGGTCTCAGGATCCTGGGATCCAGCCCTGTATCAGGCTCTCTGCTATGAGGGTGGTAGGGGTGATGGGGGGCCTCTACTTCTCCCTCTTGCTCTCCCTCTGTGCTCTCTCTTTCAAATAAATAAATAAATAAAGTCTTAAAAAAAAAAGAATGTTAGTCTTCAGATAAAGCTAAAATGTAATTGAATAGATAGAATGACAAATCATCCAATTACCTAAACTGTGGTTTCATTCTATCTTGTTCCTTCCTTCTTTTCACTCTCTTATGCCACATCTCCTGTCAATCAGGTCCTTTCTTCACTCCACTTTCAAGTTCCAAATTCGAGAAGTAGCACTTGGTTTTGTCCTCTCAATTTAATAGAAGTGATGGAATTCTGTGATTAGCCCCAGAAAATGGCAATAATCCTTTTGGCTTAATAAATCCTACACTTTGATTTATTAAACTATCCCCAAATAACCTGAATGATCTATGCCATCTGTTTCTCGCCAAGACTGATCTAGAGTAATGGACTGTGATAGCATATATCCATGGCAAGTTAAGTAATTTAGTCAATTAGGACCTCAAATAAATTTGAAGACAAGTTATTTTTTTTAATGGTGCTAAGAGAAAATATAAAAAAAAATAACAGAATAAAATACAAGAAAACCTATAATTTCTGTGAAGAATATTTTGGCTTATTATTTGTATTATGAAGTGTCAAGACAAATATGACATTCCAAAGATACAACTTACATTTAGGAAGATAACTTCCTCCCTTTTTGTTTCTATGATTATCTGCTGAATAAGGTGGGAATTTCTTCAAATATGATTATTTCTCTTCACTTCAATGAGATCAGTTTTTTGATAACCCTATATTTCCCAACCAGTGCCTTATTTATCTTATAAGGTACCTCTTTTAGAACAAAACTTGGGGTACACATATGTTTTACTCCTTACATTTCCTTTGAAAGTTGAAAAATATTTTGACTGCAATCGATATACTGAATTTGTGGTTCAAACCCTACCTTTCACTTCATTTTAAAAATTGCCCAAACTTTTATAGCTCTATCATGAAATGATTATCCAAATAGTCAAGAAGCATATAAAATGGTGCCAAATGCCAACAAGAAGATGTAAATTAAACTTATATTAAAATTGCATGTAAAACTAAGATGTAAATTAAAACCACAATGTGATAGCATTACATACTTACCAGAATGTCTAATGAAAAATATCCAAAAAAACAGCCAGTGTTGGCTGGGATGTGATACACCTTTCTTTTCATTCTGATATCTTCCCTTCTCAGATTAAGCCAAATGAGGGAGATATTTTTTTAATCTTCACCATCATGACAGTGTCAAGAATACACCAAAATTAGGCACCATACTTGATGACTAAATGACTAACATCTCCCTAAATGACCAATAACTCCTTTTGGGACATAAATTCATTTCTCATGCAAAAATATACATAGAAACACACAAAGTTACTCCTGACAAATCTTATTGCTCTGGATGTCATTTTATTTTACTGAAAGTAAAGTAAGGGAGTAATGACAAGGTGTATGGAAACACTGTATGTTACCCTAGACCTGAGAGGTCGACCCAAGAAAGGACTTGAAAGGTTTCAGACCCATTGGAGAAGATATAGTTCAATTTATCCTATAGTAGGGAACCTCACTTGTTTGGTCAGGTCATAGGTGGTCCAGAGTTGCTGGGTAATCAAAGGACCACCTGAATAGCATAGATGGTAAATGAAGCAATTACTACCAGCAGTATGCTGTGAGCATGAGTGGGAGTCCAGGAGACGGCAGGACGTCTCTGTAGTATGGAGTTATGTGGGAGTTGCAAAAGGAATATCAGATCCATATATAACCCTCCAGGCCACCAGCAGCTGCCTGTGAGATCTATTGAGGTCTATAGTACCCTCAAGCTTGTCAGGGCCTCTTTTCTCCAAGCAAGGAGGTAATGAAAAGGTGAACATCAGGGTGAAGCTACAAATTCAAAGGTACTAGATTATTAGCCTACCGGGCTCCTCCAGATGCTCTCACATCCACCCTAGTATACCTTCTCACTCTCAAAATGGTGGAACAATGTATTTTTCCTGCAATGTCCTTTTTGGGGTCTTTCCTAAGAATCCTTAACATCCTGCGCACTGTAAAGGATCAAAACTTTAAATAATTTCTTTATTTATCACAGAGCACATATAGAAGGATACACTCAGAACCGAAGGGCAATAAATTGATAACTGAAACACGAGACCAGTGTGGACTTGTGGGAAGCACCAGACAACAGTAGTTGTACTATGCTTGCCTGTGGGTGAGAACTAGTTTTTCCTTTGATAGCTCTACAGGATTAAAGGAGAGAAAGAAAAATAAAGGATGAAAACAAAATGAATAGAATAGATGTGTACTAGTTAGCAAGGGATACCATAGCAAAGTACCACAGACTGGGCGATTAAATCAGGGGAAATTTATTTTCTCACAATTCCAGAAGCTAGAAGTCTGAGATCAAGTTGTTGGCAGGTCTGGTTCTGCCTGAGCTTTCTCTCCTAGGTTTGTAGATGGTGGTGTTCTATCTGTGTCATCACCTGTACTTTCTACTGCTTCATGCAAATTTGTGTCCTAATCTCTTCTTTTTATAAGGATACCAGTTTCATTGGATTAAGGCCCTTATAAATGACCTTATTTTACCTTCATTAGCTCTTTAATTCTATCTCCAAATATAATTACATTCGGGGGTACTAGGGATTAGCATTTCAACATATGAATTTTGAGGGGGTGCAACTTAAACTGTAACAGAATAGTAACTATTTCTGGAGTGATAGAACATTTTTTTGTAGCAATTTATTTAATATAAGCTCAATAATTCAACCAACTCATTCTCACTCTGACATCATCCTAAGTATTAGAATTTCCATCTCCAATTTCAATTCTGCTGTCCTGGAGAGAAGTGGCTTAATGATAGCCATTCTTTCACTGAGCTAGTTAGTATTCCATTATGTTTAGTCATTTTCTTCTAAAAATTATTTTAGTTTGTTTTTTAAATTTATTTTCCTCAAATAGTGGAAAGATGTTTCCAAATAGTGTTCAACTAGGATTGAAGAAGGGCAAAAATCAGTCTTAATGATCTTCATTATAAAAATGTATGTCTATAATGTTCAGAATACTGAAAGAAATAAAAGTACTAAAGGAATAAAAGGAATTAAAATTATCTTAAAGTAATACATAAAATAAAATGTTGGACTTACATATAGGCATAATATGGGCAAAATATCAGAGCTCTGTGGGAATATAAATTATATAAAAATAATTTTACTCATATAACAGTCAATAGTTAATCATTACAGAAGAAAAATATCTTTCCTGAATTTCTGGTTTCCATCATAAGGAAACTTAAATAAGGAGTATGTCCTTTTTTCTTCATCCCATAAAACTTCCACTGGAAGTAGAGAGAGGTAAATCTTTAAGTAATATCTATTGATCCTATTGCTGGAGTTAATCTTTCACAGGCTCTGAATAAAGAATATTTGATCTCCTTCTTTTCCTTTCTTCATAGAATACTGGGAAGCAGTTGCCCATATATCTATTTTTTTTACTCAGGGATTAAAACTTTCCTTCTGGTAGAATGTTCCAAGATTTTCCAGGAGTAAAAAGTCAACAAGATTGCTTGTCATGAAGCTTATCTTTAAGTGTAGTGTTTATCAGTATTTGAGATTTATTTATTTATTTATTTATTTTTGCTCTATAAATTATTTTGTCTTGTTTTTTTTAACTGATTTAGAACTTAAGTAGGGAGAAAAGTTGACATTTATGTACTCTAGTTTCCAAATAATTATCTCCTATTCCTCTCACTGTGATGCTAAAATAAAAATGAAGAGATTTATAATACATATAATTTAACAACAGAGTTTAGAGATTTACTGAGATTAAGCACTCAATTCAGTCTTTAGTACACTATTGGGGCACTCTGAAGGAAATCTAGAGAAAGTTGCAAAGCATTAAAATGACATGATTTCTCTTCTCAGGAAATGTGAAACGTCCAATTCTCCTTTAAATGGAAATGGATTTAGTGGGAGATGCAATTTTAAATCAGTTAATTGTAGATGTCTTTTGATTATAAAACATGAGAATTTTTAGTTTTAGAAAAATATATATAGGATTTTCTACAGAATGTAAAAGCATTTTTCAAATGCAGCAAATCTTACCATTTATAAGTGCTCAAAGACATTCACTGTTTTTTTCCATCACAATCACATTTCATTCAGAATTTGTAACTCTTTCAAAATAGAGTTTAGTAATACTAAGGTCTTTGGCAAATGTGTTCTGAATGCTGCTATACCAACACTTGGAATTGTTAAAAGTTTAGTTGTCAAAAAATTACTAGGATAGTTATTTAACAAACATTTGATAAAATTATTTTAACTTTTCTTGTTATGATTCCCTAAATATAGCTTGGTTTATCCCCCAGTGTTGGTTTTCTCCTTAATTTACCTCACATGTCATTTATATAATTTTATCAATTATAATCTACTAAGTAGATTAAATAATAACTGAGCATTTATAATGTGCTAGGAATGTTTGTAGCTCTGCATTAAGTTATATAATTTTTGTTTGATATATTCATTCAACAAGACCATTTAGTCTAATCTGTTCATTGTAAAGGTAATAAAATAAAAAGAAAACACACTGAAATTCATAAACACTTTAAAGCTAGTTTAAAGCCAAATATCTGATAATTTGGGTGTTTTAGGTAAATTCTCTGTCTTCTCCATGATGAGGTTTTTGTCCATGTCCTTATATGCCTAGTTAAAACTTAACACACACAAAATTTAATTACAGCTCAAGCCATCTTGTATGTTTCTTATCTCAATATAGCTGTGATAAACAACTTGAATATCACATTATTCTGAATTAATAGAAATATTTAAGTTTTAACTAGGCATATGACTGTCCCAATTAATATCAGGTATACATAATTTTCCTATACTTAGATGTGATAATGTACAATTCTCAGACTACTACAGAATGAAACTAGAAATCAATAACAGAAGGAGAGCCGGAAAATCCTTAAATATGTGGAGATTTAACAACACATTTCTAAATGTGTTCTAAAAAGAAACCTCAATAGAAATTTTAAAAATATTTTTATCCAAATTAAACACACACACACACACACACAAAATTTCTTAAAGACAAGAGAAACTACATAAACAAATATATTCCATGTTCATGGATAGGAAGCCTAAATATTATCAAGATGTCAGTTCTTCCTCACTTGATCTGTAGACTCAAATCAATTTCAATAGAAATCCCAGCAAGTTATTTTGTGGATATTGACAGAGCAATTCTCACATTTACAGGGAGAGGTAAGAGACTCAGAATAGACAACATAGCATTGAAGAAGAGCAAAGTGGAAACCGATGTTATCCAACCTCAAGATTACTATAAAGCTATGGTAATCAAGACAGTGTGGTACTGGAAAAAGAATAGACAAATAGATCAATGTGGCAGGATAGAAACCCCAGAAATAGACTCCTTTAAATCCAGTCAACTCATCTTTGACAAAGGGTAAGGACAATTCAATGGAGCAAAGATTGTCCTTTCAACAAATAGTACTGGAAGAGTAGGATATCCATGTGCAAAAATATGAACTTATGCAAAAACCATACACCTTTCAAAGAAACTAAGTCAAAATGAATCACAGACCTAGAAAGCAGAACCATAAAAATTTTAGAAGATAATAAAGAATAAAATTTAGATCTTGATTTGGCTGTGACATTAAGATACAACGCTAAAAGCACAATCCAAGAAAGAAATAATTGATAAGCTGGACTTTATTAAAATAAAATGTTTTTGTTTCATATTTAAAAATGTCAAGAGAGGGGCATCTAGGTGGCCCAGTGGATTAACCCTCTGCCTTCAGCTCAGGGCATGATCTCAGGGTCCTGGGATCGAGACCCGTCTCGGGCTCTTTGCTCAACAGGAGACCTGCTTCCTCCCCTCTGCCTGCCTCTCTGCCTACTTGTGATCTCTCTCTGTCAAATAAATAAATAAAACCTTAAAAAATTTTAAAAAAATAAAAATATCAAGAGAATAAAAAGGCAAGCCATAATGTGAGAAAATAATTACAAAAGACTTACTTGATAAAAAAATGTTGTGTAAATATATAAAAAATTATTAATACCAACAATTAGAAAACATTTTTCTTGTTGTAGATAAATAGATAGATAGATATGTGTGTGTATGTAATATGCTATATATATATATATATATATATATATATTTCCAAGACCTTAACAGAGACCTCACCTGAGAAAATGAACATTTGCAAATGTGCTCAATAACATGAGTTATCAGGGAAATGCAAATTAAAGCAACAATGATATACTACTCCTCCTCCTCTTTAAAATGTCCCCAGATTAAGAACATTGACAATACCAAATACTATGAGGATGTGGAACAATAGAAACTCTCATTCTTTGCTGATGGGAATGCAAAATGGTATAGCCACACTGGAAGAAATGTTGGCAATTCCTTACAAAACTAAGCATACTCTTACCATACAATCCAGTAGTTGTACTCTCTAATACTTATTCAGAAGATTTGAAAATGCATTTCCCTACAGAAATATGCATTTGGACATTTACAGCAGCTTTATTCACAACTTAAAATATTTGGAAGCAACGATGATGCTATTTAGTACATGAAAGGATAGGCTGTTGCATGCAGACAATGAAATATTATTTGATGTTAAAGAGAAGTGAGCTATCAAACCATAAGGAGGCATAGATGAACCTTACATGCATATTTTAAATTAAAAAGGCCAATCTGAAAAGACTACCTACTGTTAGATTCCAACTACTTGGAATTTTGGAACAGGCAAAAGCTTGGGATATGCTAAAAGATTGGTGGTCCCCAGACGTAAAGACGAGAGGGAGAAATGACTAGGCAGAACACCGGGGAATCTTAGAACATGAAGCTACTCTGTATGATATGATTATGTCTACTGTAACAAGTATGCTATTCTAGTTTTACTTGTCATTATGAATTTGTCAAAACCTACAGATGTCCAACACCACTAGTGAACCCTGCTAGATGAACCACTCTGGTGATGGATGTGGATAATGGGAGAGGCCATGCACGTGAATATGTTGAAATCTCTACCTTCTCTTCAATTTTGCTATGAACCTAAAAGGCTCTTAAATTTTTTTTCTACTTAAAGAAAAGAAAAAAAAAAGTAGAGGATGATATTAGACAAAAGATAAGGTATTAGATAAAAAACAAAAAATAATAAGAATGTGTGCCCATTTTCAGACCTATTTCTTTACATTCCATATACCTTCTTCAGTTCTGCTGCTTGTAACATCAAAACCTATCCATAACATGTTCATTCACATTCTATCTCTTTTTTTAAATTTTTTAAAGATTTTATTTATTTATTTGACACAGAGAGAGAGAGAGAAATCACAAGTAGGCAGAGAGGCAGGCAGGGGTGGCAGTGGGGGGCTGGAAACAGACTCCCTGCTGAGCAGAGAGCCTGATGCGGGGCTCCATCCCAGGACCCTGGGTTTATCCCTGAGCCAAAGGCAGAGGCTTAACCCACTGAGCCACCCAGGCACTCCACATTCTATCTTATAACATGTGAAAGAAGGCTGCATGCCAGGAATGCAGCCTGGATCCAAAAAGGAATGAGAGGTTCTGAGTTACCTGTTTTTAGACTTCTAGGTTAGAAAGCAAAGCACTTTTATCTTGTTTGATTTATTTTTTTAATTTTATTTTCTAGTTTAAACACTACCAAATACCAAAAAAGTTATTGAGTTTTCAAGCAATAGATGAACCAATTTCTCTTTTGAAGGTTTATATACATATTGAAAGTTTAATGTGCTTGCTTATCAAAAAGCTCACCCACAAGTGTTGTTTAAATGTTAAAATTGACTTAACCACTGCATGTCCCTATTGTGCTCTCTCTATATCTTTATTAAATCTTATCACACTTTTGAAGTAATTACTTCCATACTTACTTGTCACCCATTTTGTTTCTTCTTCTTTAATCAAAATTACTAACAAAAATACTGGTTGTCTTACTTATGTTTTCATGATAAGAGTAACTGCTACGTAATTGGGGTTAAAAGAAAACAAAAATATTTGAATTAAATAATCATTATTAAATAGATGCTGGGAGCAGAGTACTAAATAGATTAACAGGATAACTAAAGAAAGCAGAAATTAAGTCACGTTTGAAAAAGTATTTTGTCTATCTGGAAAGAATTAGTCATAAGCATGATTAAGTGAATGAAGCTGCATGACCATGAACCTGACATCAGACTAATGGTACAGATGTAGATATGAAGATGGCCCGACTGAGGTCTTGAAAATACAGGGGCTTTGAGCTTTCCATGTATCACTCTATACAACATGGCATGAAATTTCCCTCCCCACTTTCAATGGACTATTCTTAGTTTAAATCTCTTTACCACCAAATCAGCCGGAGTGGCCCTTTGGAATTGAAAGATGTGCTAACTTTTTACCAAACTTTGTATTTACTCTGGTTATTTGAATTTCTGTACTCTGCTCAGTATTTTTTTAATTAAAAAATTTAATCATAATTTACACAGTAGCTACAATATTTAGAATCACTCTGTAACCTGCTCTTGGTTTGCTGCTTTCATGTAATTTTGGAGAATGCATAGCACCTTATTCTGTAATGTACATCTCATGCTAGATAAAAATCATCTTGCCCTTGTGCAATTAAGGGACTGAGGCCCTGGCTACACCTGGCTGGACCATTTTCATGTAGGACTTATGGCTATATATATATATATATATAGTACATATACATATATATTTATATAAATAATTATGTGTACATCTAAAATGTGTATTTAAAATGTGAATATTTTGCATACGCATAATTTATACATGAGCATGTGTGTGTATGTATGGCTGTGTGTCTCTTACATAGATCGTTATAGGTGTGCTTTACTGTTGATGTTGCACTTTTAGGAACACATGCTTTAAAAATTTATGGAAGGAAAATGATTTGACCATGTTTTATTTCTTACTCTAGGAAGATACTAAGAAATATTATGTTCGGATACTGACACACTTTATTGAACCAAACTAGCTCTACTACATAATCTTTTTCTTCTTACTTTAGATAACTTCATTTATTTTAAAGAATGAATGAAGAAAGCTGCTGTTCATGCAGACAGCTCAATCTATAAAATATTGGAGAAAATTTCTTCTCAATAGTGTGAATAAGATTACAAAATGAGATTCACTATAAGCCTTACTTTTCATAATGCTCTTAAATGGAACAGATGGTGGTTTATTCCTGCTACTTTATGTTTGACACATGAAATCATCTAATTTTTATATCAATCTTCCTCTTTAAGGAAGAATATGTTAAATTATTAATATAATTTGCCTAGCTGATTTCTTTAAATCCTCTTTTCACAATTACATATTTGGTACTTGAAATAAAAACCACTATATTTTGTAATTAGAAAAGTCTGTTATGTTCAAATGTTTTCCATTAAATTTTGTATGCAAAACTCAATTTCATTACCTATTATTTACTTAAGATAAGCAAAAGAACATGTTGGATTCTGCCAACTAATTAATCATAATTAATCACAAATATAATCATAGTGAGTCATGATAGAAGTTTCCCTGTATTAGTTCACTAGCATTAATAATAAAATGAGAGCATAAATATTTCATAAAATTTTCTGAGGTGTATTATTCAGTTCCCCAAAGCTCTCTGGTTTACAATCTTTTAAAAATGGAGTTCTGATCATGTCAGTACTCTACTCAAAATCCCAGATTGCTCCTCATTTTCCCAAAGACAATATAGTCCTCATACGTCCCACTCTTTATGATTTGCCTCCCACTCTCTCCCTCAATGAACATCTCTCTTTTATCACTTTCCCCCTCACATTACACTACTATAGCCCCATGGGTCTTTATCCAGACCTTCAGAGAACCAAAGACCATCTGGTCCTATAAAATTTGTATCGGCTTTTCCCTGGGTTATAGCATTTCCTTTAAATCTGCTGAAAGGTCTTCACAGTGAGGTCCTGTTTATGGACCCACTGGGTGGTGGTTGTTTCTTTGTTTTCCACCCCAGATAATTTCCTTCACCCTGATTATCCTAATTTACCGTGGTGATAATCCAGTGTAGTTGCTCCTAGTAGTAGCCTCTTCAGATTCCTTGGTATTTCTACAGCATCAGTGGTAATGTCTCCTCTTTCATTTATAATATTGTTGATTTGGGTCCTCTCTCTTTTTTCCATGGTTAGTCTAGCTAAAGATTTGCACATTCTGTTTACTTTTCCAGTAACCAACTTTTAGTTTTATTTATCTTTTTTATTGTGTTCCTGTCCTCTATTGCATTTATTTCTGCTCTAATCTTTATTATTTCTTCCATTCTACTAACATTTGCCTTAACTTGTCCTTTTTCTAGTTCTTTGAAGCATAGAACAATGTTGTTTGAGATCGCTTTTGTCTCTTAAGGGAGGCATTTATTGCTATAACTATCCCATAATTTTTAGTTATGTTGTGTTTCCATTTTTGTTTTTCTCAAGATATTTGTTTATTTCCTCTTTAACTTATTCTTTGTATCTTTGGTTGTTCAGGAGAATGTTGTTTAATATCCGTGTATTTATGAGTTTCTCACTTTTTCTCTTGCTGAGTTCCAGTTCCATACCTTTGTGGAGTATCAGAGAAGATACTTGGTATGATCTCAATCTTCTTTAATTTATTAAGACTTGTTTTGTGGCCTAATACATGGTCTATCCTGGGCAATGTTCAATGTGTGCTTGAGAAAAATGTGTGTCCTGCTTTTTCAGATAGAATGTTCAGAATATGCCTATTAGGTTCATTTGTTGTATAGTGTTATTCAAATCTGCTCGTTCCCCATTGATTCTCTGTCTGGATGATCTACCTAGGGATTTGTCATATTTGTATTATGATTAGACTTGGTAAATGTGTTTTAGGGAGGAAGGTCACAGAGGTAAAGTGACATTCTCATTATATTATATCAAGACATATATATATATATATATATATATATATACACACACACACATATATATATATAAGTACACATTATTAAGTGATGTTAACTTTGAACACCTGGCTAAGGTAATGTGATTTCTTTACTATGAAGTTACTCTTTTTTCCTCATTTTCATACCATACGCTTTGAAAGGAAATCACTGTGTGCAGCTATCCTTAGGAAGGAAGGAGTTATGCTCTACATTTTTGAAAGCAAAGTATCTACATAAATGATTTGAAATTTTCACAAATCTGTCACTTCTTTTCTCTATTTATATTTTCAAACATTTATTTATACCAGTGTGAATATTTTTTACTTTGACTTATAATCCACCATATTTAATTTATTTGTTGCTTATATGTTTCTAAATTTAGTCATTGGGAACTCTTTTAGTTGCCTTTTATGTCCCTTGGACACCCTCCCATCATTGTCAATTCTCCTTCCTTCTCTACTTCCTGACACTACAGGATGCTCCAGGCTCGTCTTAACTATTTTCTGCCATGCTCTTAGAATCGGTCATTTCTCCAAAGAGCCGGGTTCTTTCTACTAGAGGAAGCCATTAGAAATCAAGATCATTGTGTGCTCATTGTTCTGAAGTGTCCTTGTTCCCAGAGGTTTTCAGGTGAAAGAGGAAGAGAAATATGTGTGTGTAGATAGACTTACATAAATATGCATAGTTTTCAGTATTGCATTATGCAATCAACTGCATCTATTTAAACTAAACATGAGCTTAATCTGTAATCCATATTTTCAAAAAACTCACGGATCAAAGCTATTGTAATGATAAACAGAAAATATATAGAATTGGATAAAAATAAAAATATAAATACCATATACCAAAATTAACTAAATCCAGTCTAAAGTAATACTTAAAGGAAATATATATAACCTTCATCATTTTATCAGTCTACCATTGTTTTATATGTTCCTCTATTTAGAAACAATTTTTTAAATATTTTTGATAACTTGTCATCATTTAACTCATTGCTGGGCAGCCCTATGACTCTTGTCTAGACACAGTTTATCTAACATGCAGTTTCCCCCATAAGTATCATTACTTTTCCTGAACTTATGAACACAAGACTGCATTTCAGACACTATGACTTGGGGACATTTTGAACAGGACAATTATCAAAGAAAAAAAAAAAAACTCATAAAATAAAAACCACAAAGAATGTGAAAAACTTATCCTTAAATGGCCCACAAAGGGAATTGTTGCTTATAGTGAGAAAATAAAAGAAGAAGGTAGGACATTGCCATGTTGAATCTCATCTAGGAATGTATGTGTTAGGCAGCTCAAAATTTTTGTTCCTCTGCTTGTGTCCATGAGTGACTATGAAGAAGTTCCACAAGTGATTCTTTAGGTTACAAATAAATTTTAGCAAGTAGGTGAATTTGGAAATATGCAATCCATGAATATGATGATTGCTAGTGCAGATATCAAAACTTACCATATCCCATATAAATACACACACCCACCATATATATAGGATATGTTTATATCACTATAAATATATGCATATATCATCAGTAATATGAATTTAAGAATACACTGAAAATATAAATAGAATAATTCATAGAGAGGTTCTGTCAATCAATAAACTCTAATGTCATATAAACTATTTCATCATATAAAAAAGAAAAAATACTGCTTCAATAATTTGCTAAGGCTAATGCAACCTGAATACAAAAATACGACAGGGACAATCTGAAAAACAACAACAAAAACAACAACAACACGACAACTTGAAGATACTTAGAAACATTTGTGCAGTGTTTAGTAGAAAATAGTTTGCCAGCCCAAGGAAAGACATTTACCAATCACATTTCATAATGCCATCAGGACCTTCAGCTAACCTATTGAATTATATAAATTTAAAAAGCTATAAACATATAGTTAAAACACTGAATGCTGATTGCATTTAAATATATGCACATCTGCAAGCGTTAAGAGTAAAAAAATTCCATGTGACTCTAATAAAAAATTGGAAGATTTTATAGTGCATACCTTGATGAAATATTTAACAAGTTCAGTAAGTGTGTGATCTAATGCAGCTCTAAGCTGCATTTATCTTATTTATCTTATCTATCCCTATTTAAGGGAAGAAGCGCTTATCATTACCTTGTATATTTATCTTTCACAAAAGTTGGTATTACTCAGCTTGATTGTTAGACTTAAATATAAGTGTTATTTTGCCATTTCATATGCACACACAAACTTAACTAAGAAATAATTTCCCACATACAGATAAGTTCAGTTTTAAAGATTCATTATCATCATTTAAACATTTTCTCTGTCACAGTGGTAACCTCTTTTTTTTTTTTTAAGATTTTATTTATTTATTTATTTGACAGAGAGAGACAGCAAGAGAGGGAATACAAGCAGGGTGAGTGGGACTGGGAAAAACAGTTTCCCTGCTAAGCAGGGAGCCCAACGTGGGGCTGAATCCCAGGACCCTGGGATCATGACCTGAGTTGAAGGCAGATGCCTAACCAATGAGCCACCCAGGTGTCCCTACAGTGGTAACCTCTTAAACAAACTAATAAAACTATTTAATTTATATACTTAGTATCGCCATATCTATGCTTATTTCAGATCTGTGTCACCACCAGGAGGTACAGGAAACAGTTGAAGGAGAAGCAAGTGGGGAAAGCCCAAACTTTTTATAGACAAAGAGTAGTTTTAGGGGGCAAAAACCCATTGAAATACCCCTAACCCTGATTTACTCTGATTTTCTCTGTATCTAAACAAAGTCTCACCACTACATTCTACCTCTGGTGTAGCATTATCACCCACTCTAAAATTCCATACTTCAAACTGCCTTAATTTCACTCCTAACTAAATATCTTATTACTTCATCAGAGTTGATTTGGTAGTGGATATTGAAATTGCCATATATTTTGTATCATTAAGAATATATGATTTTGCTCAAATATATTATTATATGTTTTTTCTTTTTACATTGAAGAACAAATTATTAGGTCAAGATGAATGAAAGGCAAATATTTAAATGTTCATGTATACACAAACAAAAGCTTGAATTTCAGAATACCTAGAATTCATGAGCATAATTTATCTAAAAGCAGATCAAATAATAATGAGAAATTAAAATAAATACATGTATTTTTCTGTATGTGTTTTATTCATTATTAAATCAATTCAATAGTAATAATTTAGAATTTTACTCTTAAATTTATAATTAAATATAATTTATAAATATAGCTTTTCTATCTTTAGTTCTCATTTTCTCAATCTTTTAATTCATTTATTATTCTAATTTATAGAAACACATCATTTTATGTTTTTAATGTCTCATATCAATGAACTAAAGACAGATTAATGCTCTGTGTTTATTTTCAAAGCCCTTTACAAATTAAATATTCAATGTTCTGTTTTAAATTAAAATATAATGAATACAGAATATGGTGCATGCAAGTATTATAGACTTTGACATTTAAGTGTTTGATAGATTCAATTACTATATATTTTCAATAATTTCCAAGTCTGTCAGGTCCTGTTTACCAGACAAAGCAAAATGATTCAAGTAGATAAATATTGAGAGACAATCTAGGTACTGTAATAACTTGGAACACTGAATTTTGCCAAATTCTGTTGGATTTTAGAATTTTAAGTGTGTAATTTAAAACAAATCTTATCTGGTGTTTTATTTCTAGGGAACAATTTTCTCTCCATGTCATGAAGAACATTATTTTATAAGGTAATGTTATTTATTAAGATCATTAAGGTTCAGATACAATTTTTTTTTCCAATAGGACGTTTTAGATTGTGAATTTTGTCACCAAACAGATTGCTTACTTATTTTTCCTCCCTTACAAGTCAATCTCTTAATCAACAAGTTTGATAAAATATTTATAATCACTGCAAAAGTTTTCAACTGTAGATTTTCTGTTTAATATTGTTAAGGAAACCTTAGGGAATGACCACCATCTTTTTATCTATCCTTCCTCTGCTTTTTTTTTTTTTTTTTTGATATTGCACTTGTGTCCTCCACAAAATAACACTGCTTAGATCAAGCTGAGTGCTAGATGCTGCACTTCAAACCTTCTATATGTTTTTTTCTCTGATATTTTTCACATTTGCCACTGAGTCAGGTCCTGTCTAGTTTTCCTTTAGATTTCTTCTCCTTCTTTTATTCCTGGTAGCTCATATTACCTACTACCCCAAAAAAGGTCAAAGACACTACTGTACTTTATCAGCTCTCTATCTTCACTTTTCTTGTCTCTTGTCTTGCTTATAATCTCTCCTATAGTCCCCTTAAAAATGGTGATCAGATCAGCCTAATAATCTTGAGATTGTCAATTTGTTCTTGAGTGGATCACTTTAAAATAATTTTCAAGTTTTTATTCAAGAAAGTAGAAATAAGCAAAGTCCCAAATCAGTTCCCAGTAAAGCAGTTCTAGAGAACTGAACTGCCTTATCTAGTTAATACACTTCTCAGTATATTTTAAGAATGGCACAAACACCATGCAATGGAACAAATTAAGTATAGAAATCAATGAACAAGTCCATTTTCCATAAAATTAAATTTTAAAATAGATCTTTAAGCTTGTAAGCTCTAATGTATTTCCATTACATCATAATGAGAGTTACTGAAACTGTAAAATAAGTTAGCACCTCTCTACCTTCCTATTTATCTCAGGCCACCATTCCATCAGTGTTGATATTCTCTAACTACACTGGTAAAGCCTCCTCTTTGACAGTCTCTAATAGGTTGCTGGGGATATACAGCTTAGATAAATACTCATGTAGTATTTACATTTTGTATTGTTTTGATGAGTAGTTATAATTAAGCATTTCATTTTAACTTTGTGATATATTGACATGTCATTTTTAAATATTTTACTGCTTGCTTGTTATATTCCCTATAGATTTTTTGGGGAAAACTTTGTTAATTAAATGTTTACTTTGGAGCCTATCTCATATGTTGCAAACATGGAACAAATATAGGAGTTTTAATTTTATATTGTTAAAAGTATGCAGTCAATTTTTTCCAATGCTATCAATAATTTTTCATATATTAAAATCCCATATATTATCAGATCTGTTACTACCATTTATATTGTCAATTTTTTTAGTCAATCTCATTTATTTAATGGTTTTATAACAGTATTTTTGAATATAAATTTTCAATTATTTTATTATTCTTAACTTTTTCTAGTAAATAATTTTGCAAACTCATGAGCAAATTAAAAAATTAGAATTTGAACTGTTATTCTTTTAATTTACATAATAATTTGACAAGAAATGAACTCCGTTGGATATCTTAATCCTTTCTATCCCTTCTCTTTCAGTGGGAAGAATTAGTGTTATGAGTAGAAAAATATGTCTCAGGTATAGTACGATAGAAAAATTGAAGATTTGGGGCACCTGGGTGGCTCAGTGGGTTAAAGCCTCTGCCTTCTGCTCAGGTCATAATCCCCGGGAACTGGGATCAAGCCCTGCATGGGGGGGGGGGTGTCTCTGCTCAGTGGGGAGCCTGCTTCTTCCTCTCTCTCTGCCTGCCTCTCTGCCTACTTGTGATCTCTGTCTGTCAAATAAATAAACAAAATCTTAAAAAAAAAAAAAAGAAAAATGGAAGATTTCTAGTTGGGATTTAAGTTAGGAACTGTAATGCAGTAACACAAAAATATAGTGCTTCAGATATTTTACATACTTTGGTGCCATAGAGTAAATACTATAAAAGTTATTTTCTCACTGATATGAATCCAAGTATCTCTAGGGCTGAACATAAAGCTTACAAACAGGCAGTCCTAGGCTCCTTCTCTCTTGTTGCTCTGCCATGTTCAGCAGAGGGCTCTGATGACTGTTTTTGCTCCTTACTCTCACCATCACATCCACACTATGGCTGGCTGAAAAGAGGAAGAGAAAGATAGAGGTGGGTTCCTTTCCTTGCATGGCAGAACCTAACACTTGTACACATCACGTGTACCTTCTTAAGAGTCAGAATCTAGACCTAATTACATATGGAACTGGAAAAGAATTTTACAAGTATAGTCTTCAGTTGCTCACTAGAAGTCCATTGAAAACTTTCATTATTGATGCATGTAGAACCTGTATTGGGAGATAAATCTTAGTTGACACCACAATAATCATTGTTACATTCTAATAAAAAAAAAAAAAAGGAAAAGAATTTGTAATTATCACTTTAAGTATCACCTAAGGGAGGTTAGTTTGTTTTTCCTAACACTTTGTTTCTATTTCCTACTTTTACTATATGGTGTCAGTGTATTTATTTTTCCTTTTGAGAATTTATTCAGTTTTCTTACAGCCTAATATGTGGTAAGTGTATGGGTCCTATGTACTCTGTTGGGGCTTTCAAAGAAAAATGTATTATCTCTTCTACAAAATGCTTTTATTTATTTTCTTTCTTTTTGGTTTTAAAGATTTTATTTATTTATTTGACAGAGAGAGAGCACAAGTAGGCAGAGCAGAAGACAGAGGGAGAGGGAGAACCAGGCTCCCTGCTGAGCATAGAGCCTGATGTGGTGCTCCATCCCAGGATCCTGGGATCATGACCTGAGCCAAAGGCAGATGTTTAACTGACCGAGCAACCCAGGACCCCCAAAACACTTTCCACATATAGTTATTATAAAATATTTCAAACTTCTAGATATTTTCTCTTGAATTATTTTGTGTATAAAAGATTATTTTAAAAAATATTCTATTATCTCTCCCACTAAGAAAATGATGATTAGCCAAGAGACAAATTTATTAACATATAAATTTTAATAAATGTTGATGATTTTTTAGCAGGTAAATTTACTATCTTCAGGAGCATGACATTTAAGCCTGTACATGCTTGTTTGTACTCTTTGATAACATATTTTCCTGCTTTATAATAGAAAAAAATTATTCTTTTAACTCTGTATTTTGTATCATAACAAAAACTAAATATTGAATTCAATACAGTTGTGGAATAAAATAATCAGTAATAAAAAGCTTTAGTTTAAGCCATTCACAAAGAAATCATTTATTCAAACATGCCAGTGAGTTCTTAAAAAGAAAATCTTTTATGTTCTAATTAAAGTAACGAACTTCACAAGTTGAGTTACTCAGCTCATTTGTTTCCTGACTTCTTTATTTCAAGTTAAATACTTCTTGGGTAGGTCATATAATTCAGTGACCTTTAAAGTAAAATTGAAATATTTGATTTTACTGCTTTTCTTTATCTCTTTTTCTCTCACCACATGCAGCCTATAAATGCCAGTAGAATTAATTGCCTAATTACAGGGAATAAAAACATTGCCTTTTGAAAGGTTTTGAATTTGTATATCCTGCTGTGGAGATTTTGCCTGAATACCTGACGTGTATAGTCTGCACTTCTTAAAGGAAGAAAATAAGGGTCTACTTTGGAACACATTTTTAACTTGATAATGAGTGCAACAAGATTGCTCTATAATTTTATATTATTTTATACTTTTAAGGCTTAATCTGAAGACATTTTACTGTTTAATCTTTAACCATAACTATTATATATACTTTTTAATAAGCACCATTATCTATTTTATTTTTTCTTGATACAACTTAATAATATGGCAGAAAAATAGAAATAAGGAAAATATTAATCATTTTCAGATTAAAGTACAATGTTACACTTTTTCCAGCATGAGTATTGGATTAGTTTGATTTGTAGGTTGCCCAAGAAAGCTGTATACCTAAGTAATATATATAATTCCTTTTACCATGTACCTTGAAGAAATATGTATTACTAGATACCCTAAATATTATTTTATCTTTTAGGTAATCTTGCTGTTTCTGAGTAATGTGGATCCAGGTATATATAATATAGTCATGTCAATTTTATAAGTATTATAAAATTTCCAATTTTATAAGTATTATAAAATTTCCAAGTATTAGATGTAAAGGCATAGATATAAAAGCAAGATAACAGACTAGAAAGGGATATTTTATGATATTATAGGAAGACTGAAGAGACATTTTATAACCAACTGGTGAAGGAAGAATGACCCAAAATTTACTTTCAAATATCAACACCAATGATGCCACATTTGCATAAATGGGATATGAACTGCCTCATTTCCCACATACTGAAAATATCTGGAGTGTGCCTGCTCCCACACAGGCCTGAAAAATAGCTTGAAAAAACATGGGGTAATTACTAGCGTGCCTTTTATTGTGCTAGAGTTGGGACCAGGTTGAGGGACTTGGGCACTAGGGTAGGGTGTATGTGGTTTCAACTTCCCACTGGCACCAAAGTAGGGAGACAGATTATATTATAGGCTTGCCAAGATATGGGACAAAAAGAAGGGGGAGTGGTAGGGCATGAATATTTTCGAAAAGAAGACAAAAATAGATTCACACTCTAATAGCTTACCCTTCTGTTTGAACTAAAGTATGCCATCATCCATTTAATTGTATATGAACTTGTTAAAGTAAGCCATATGACACTATATGAAAGTTGTAACATAAGACTGGTAAGGAAGTAAAAGTTTCATTGAATACTTTGGTCATGAGTTGTGATGATTAATTTTATGTGTCAGCTTGCCTCGGTCATGAGATGCTCAGATATTTGGTTGAATATTATTCTGAGTGTCCCTAAGAGGGTGCTTGTGCATCAAATTAACAATGAAATTGGTGCACTGAGTAAAGTAGATCATCTTCCCTAATGTGCGTGTGAATTACTGAATTAATTGAAGGTCTCAAAACAACAAAAGGGAAGGGCTGAACTCTTCCTCCAAATAAGCAGACTTCTTGTCTGGGACATTGTTTTTGTTTTGTTTTGTTTTTTGTTTGTTTGCTTTTTTTTTTTTCCTATTTTCCAACTCAAGTTGAAACATCTGGGTCTTGAGCCTGCCCAGCCTTAGACTGGATCTATACAATCAGCTGGTTCTAAGCCTTTTGGATTTAGGATTGGAGATAAACCATTAACTTTCCCACTTCCTGATTCACTCTGCAGAACTTTGGACTTGCCAGTCTCCATAATTGCCAGTTCTTAAGAAATCTTTCTAAGTATCTGGGTGGCTCAGTCATTAAGCAGCTGCCTTTGGCTCAGCTAGTCATGATCCCTGGACCCTGGGATAGAGCCCCACATTGGGTACTCTGCTCAGCAGGAAGCCTGTTTCTCCTTCTCCCACTCCCCCTGCTTATGTTCCCTCTCTTGTTGTCTCTCTCTCTCTGTCAAATAAATAAATACAATCTTAAAAGGAAAAAAAAAAAAAGAAATCTTTCTAGGGCCACCTGGATGACACAGTCAGCTGTGACTAACTTTTGATTTTGGCTCAGGTGGTGATATTGGAGCCCTGAGATCAAGTTCCACATTGGGCTCCAGGCTCAGTGCAGATTCTGCTTGGAATTTCTCTCTACCTCCTGCATTCTTTCTCTCTCAAATAAACAAATAAATCTTTTTTAAAAAGAAATTTCTTTCTTGGAGCATCTGGGTGGCTCAGTGGGTTAAAGCCTCTGCCTTCAGCTCAGGTTATGATCCCAGGGTCCTGGGACTGAGACCTGCATCCAGCTCTCTGCTCAGCGGGGAGCCTGCTTCCTCTTCTCTCTCTGCCTGCCTCTCTGCCTACTTGTGATCTCTGTCTGTCAAATAAATAAATAAAATCTTAAAGAAAAAAAAGAAATTTATTTCTCATATATATATGAATATTTGAATACACACACACACATACACACATACATCCTTTTTTCTATTTCTCTGGAGGACCCTAATTCATGAACTCAATATTGTATATTTTGTGAACTGAGTGTCTTGATCACTACCAGTGATGTTAATAACTCTGAAGGAGATAAGGAGTGTCTTTATAAAAACTTGCAGTGTGGTTCTATTATGTGGAGAAACATGTATGATCTTGATATATACTATGGGCATTTGTGAGGCACAAAATTCCCATAGTTCTTTTCCTATGGGAAAAAAACTTGTATATGGAAATTTTGTTTTTGCAATTATCCTGGACTGGTGACAGGACCCATTGTCATGGACAAGTGATTCTGTCAAAATATGCAGATGGAGTCCATTGTTGACCAAGATATTCAATGATAAAATGACTCAGTGAACTTTGGTCAGCTGTGCTAGCCTGAGTTTCATTCTTAATCAAAGATATCCTAGTTAAGAGACGAAAAGCATGAGCTATACAATGGACTCCATCATGTGCAATGGTGATACTTCCATCTGTAAATTATAAAAAATATCTTTTCTATTTGAAGTGAGAAGGCAAGGTTCTTATCTCACAGAATTGAGGAATGAGTCTCATGGACAAAAGAGAGTGAGTAAGGTGGTAGAAGTTTATTAAGTGAAGATACAGAGGAAGCTCTTAAGAGTGAGAGGGGTTCTGGCAGAGTTGTCACTGAGGGCCTTTAGGGTTGGACTTTTAAAGAAAGCTAACCAGGGAACTTAAATTCCTTCAACATCTCTAATGGTATGACCACTGAGCAAATTAAAACTAGTGATACACTTTCAATGGCTTCCTTTTTAGGGTCTGGTTATTCTTTGTTGGTCATTGGGGAATATCATAAAAAAGACACCCACCCCATATGCCTAGGGCAGGGTGGCCTGTTTTGGGTTTTTTCCAGTAGCTTTGGTTTCCCCACACCTCCACATTTTTGGAATTTCTGTGAGCCTGATCACTTAGGCCCCTGTCTATTTCTCCCTACCTAGCCCTGCCTGTCCTTTACTCACGTTCTCTCTGTTGATCCCAAGAGACTCTCCAGTTGCTGTGGGATCTCCAGCACTGTGACATCAAGCAGGGGCTAAGGACAAGGAAGGATGGCTCCTCCTAAAGGTTATATATGTCACAGGCTACAAGTTTGGCTATTGCCTGTTGGTAGCATTTTCATTTTAGCCAGAGGTGCCATTTCCATGAGTATATGAATATAGTGAGTTATGGGCTGAGGACCTGTGAATGCCTTGGACACAAGGAAAGCACAGTAGCCAATGAGCAATTAGCATTCTGATGGCACAAATAGAAGAAAAGTAGTTTCATGCATCAGAAACCCATGGACAACATTGTGGGTGGTCTAGACTCTAAAAGACATGAAAGGAGGTTGTTAAGCCCTCTAAACAAGTCTCTGTGGGACATTAATTGGAATGCCTATTGTATTATAATTCTAACACATTCCAGAACATTTTGTTGGTGAGGGGCTATTCAGAATGGGTCAGTTTGTGAGTTATCAGCATACAAATGCTTAAGTAAAATTTGTGAATAAAGAATGTGTTACTCTCAGAACTTAAAAAAATCTAAAAGATACTGGGTTTATATTTTAATGCTGTGGGTAATGAGAGAATCAATTTCTCAACAGTGTCAGGGATGGAGTATCCCTTATCTAATCAAATAACTCTCAAATTTTATTGAGGTCTTGGGGACTTGTACTTTGTGTAAGGCCATAGTACATCATTGTTTGTGAGCTCCTCTGTGAATATTTGCCTGTTCCGAGTAAGTATGTAGGAGGATGCCATCATTGCCATGTCGTGCTTCTACTCCTGAAAGTTGAATATGATTAGATATTGCCTTCAAAGATTATGGGTAATTGTAGGGCTTTGAGATACCCCATGGGTAGCTGTTTAAAGATGTCCCTTTGTGTCCTTTGAAGGTGAAGGAAAGCAAATTGTGGCTGAGAAGTTGCTGAAAGGGGCACTAAACTGAATATATTAACTACAACTATGCCTACTTACCAGTTGCTGAGTGGGTTGGATGGCAGCGATCTAAATAATATTGCTTGGGGGAGAGGGAGGGTATGACTTTGTTTATAATTATCCAGTGTTAAGTGCTACTGATTATTTCCAGGTTTAAGTTCAAACCAAATACAGTTGTTAAATGGAGAGAAACAATGGGAGTAATCACCCCTCCTCCAAATAGCTCTTATACGGTGTGTTTCACACCTCAAAGGGAGTTTTACTATATATTTAACCATATTAACTATTTTCACCAGAGTGAAATATCTATGGGGTCTGATATTCTGAAGCTGATTATAAAGTTTAATTTATAATCAGCTTCAGAATATATTACTCTTTTAATATATTTTAATTTTAATATTTTACTCTTCAGGTCATAGCATTCATGCGCAGTCTGGAATATTTTAGTGCAGTGTGTAAGCCTATAAATAATTCCATCTCTCTTTCTTGATGGTGGTGGGAAATGTAAATCACACAAATCCAGGCCTTCTTGTAGTGTTGCAGGAAACAATCAGTCCTGAGAGAGAGCACGTGACACTCAGAGAAGTAGGAGAACTCAGATTTATTTTACGCTGTCAGATCCAGATGAGCTTGTGCTCAAAGTTCTGGGCCCCGGGCAATAGGGTTGTAAGGCTTTTATAGGGGACTGCAAGAAGTCAGGTACCAAAGGCTATGCTCACTGCTGGTATGTGGGTTTAAACTGGGGAAGTGGGGATTGCTTTAGGGGGGAACAGAAGTGCAGGGAGCCTATGGCAGGAAGCCTATTTACAGAAGCAGAAGGGGCTGGTTATCTCTTGCTCTCAGTAGGGCTTCTGGTTATCTCCAGCTTATTGTTAGTAACTTTCCTTCATTTAGGATCTCCTGACCTGGGTCTCCTCTGGGTACTTTTCCTCTTCAGCAGGAATTCTCATTTTAGCCCCATTCCCTAAATAAGAAAACTCAAGCCACTCATCCATACCTTCTTTCCGAACCTTTCTCTGAGACCTGTTTTGGAATTATCCATGTTCTCCCCAGAAAGCCTCATTAGTGAGTAACCAACCTTTCAAAACTACGTGTGTGTATGTGGGATCATCATTCTTCTGAACTAAATTCTGAGTGAGGTATTTGTCCTGCCTTCAGAGATCAACCACCAGAAACCACCCTTATCTGAAATTGCTGTGAAAGACTTTTCAGAATAATTGAATTTGAGGGAGACTGAGAGAAAGGGATTTGCATGAGCACAGATGAGGAAAGAAGAAGAAAAAGACATTTGCTAGTTTGCTATGTTAGCAAATATTTAATGTGCAATGAGTTCATCTAAATTAAATGATGTTTGAGTACACTTTGAATCATTTGCTATTTTGCTATGTATTTATTTTCTTTGTTTTTTTTCTCCTTTCGCTCAGACTGGATTATTTTGTATTCATTGTTTCAAGGGTAATCACCAAAACTGTTTACTAACCTAAGATTTGATTAGGTTATATCTTCCTTGTCTCAAATAGAAAAAAAAAAAAAAGTGGGGGGTAAATATATAGATACAGATAGACATATATAAATCTAGGTATCCCTAGTGATGAGGGAACTAAACACAAACTGAGGACAAAGCAGAAGCTTACATCCCCCTCCCCACCACACACAAAATGGGATATATGTGACATTTCTTAGGCACTCCTGGGTGTCCTAAATAGAGCTAAGGAAAGGAAAAACAAAGAGTTAACTTGTAGAGACCACAATCCTGCAAGACAAGAGTCTCCCTCAGTTTACAAACATTTTAGCAATCTACAAGAACAAAGCATTCTTATCAATAACCGAGCTTCCAGAGGGAAATGTAGTTACAGTTAAATGTCCTTAAAATCTGCAGCCCATTGACAGATACTTGAGGCAGACAAGAGTGTTATGTTCTTCCAGGAAGCTCCCAACTATCTTCATGTTAAAGTCTTACTAGAGCAAAAAGCCACCTTAACCTGACAATGGCAGGGACTCAGGTATCCTGTGAGTCTTTTTTAACATATGAAACCTCTTTTCCTTACCTACCCAACCCCATAGTATGTAATCAGCTATCCCTCACAACCCCAGTGCAACAGCTCTTTCTGCCCATGGGCCCTGTCCCGTGCTTTAATAAAACCACCATTTTGCCCCAAGAATTCCTTGTTTCATCAGCTCTGGACCTCACCCCACTGAACCTCACCTATATTCCAACCCCAAAACACCTAGGGCAGAAGAAGAAGGAAGAAAGCCAGGGAAGCCTAGATATTTTTGAGCCATAAATGAAGGGGACCTGGCTGTTGTTTCTAGTTTCAGCTTAAAGAAACTGGCAGTATTCCAAAGTTTTGAAACTTGAGAGAAGAAAAAACCCCTATCCTACTCTTTATATACCCCTGGACAGTGTGAAAATACATCAGGTAGAGAGATGCTAAATATTTTTAGTCTCAGCAGCCAAATAGTGAAACAACCTCCAATGATCCCCATTAACTAGTGAGACATTGAAGCTACAGATATGATTTACTCACATCAAAATGGGGCACAGATATTTGTCACTGGGACAGAAGGGATCATGTCCATGGGAACCAAAGGATCTTAGCAGCAATCTATATGGTCTAATAACTGAAGCTCGGGAAGGAGAACTAAAATATCTCTATTGACAGATGGAATCAGATATAAAGGGCTAAGTGCCTTCCTAACCCTGTACCCATGCCTTGGCAAATGCATATGCCAGTTAGAAATAGATCCAACTCTGAAACAGATGCTAGGAAGAGGAAAGTTCAAACATACTGAAAGTGTTTCTGTCTCTTAACACAGAATAGGAGTTGCACATGCAAATAAGCTAGAAAAAAAATTAAGTTTGAAGTTTTCACTTTACCATGTCAATTGAGAGTTATATACTCCATTTAAATGGAATAAGGTCGAAAGTAATATAGAAGGACTCACATGTCTGATTACAGAGATTGGGCTTTACACGTTCTGGAGAAGATTTTGAGTTTGGCCTTTCATTATGAAACCAATGCTTAAGAAAAATTAATCTAGTCACGGCAGATTGAGAGGAGGAGATATTTTAAAACTGTAGATTATAGAAGATTTATCTAGTTGAGCTTTATGAGATAAAACTGTTCCAGGTTATAGTATTAGTAAAACTATATGGTGGGTAAAAATATACAAACAAAATGAAATATTTAAGAAACTTGATTATTCATTGGAGAAGCCAAAGGAGACAAAAGTGTATTATACTGAAAAGCTTTAGCTCTGGTGATTGGGAAATGACAGAGCCAATGGACTGAATCAAATCCGGAGAGTTTTGTTGAGAAAAAATAATGCCAATTTAGGTCATGCAAATTTCTTGGTTATCTATGAGACAATCTGAAAAAGAGTTGAAACCATAAAAAAAGAATGTGTTGGCTATACTGAGGGGGATTAAATGCTTTCTAATTAGAGATTTAAAAAACCCAAGTGAGAACTGAATTAAAGAGCTTTAAACATGAAAGTACACCTTTTGGAAGGGTCTTACCTACTTATTTGTAGGTAGAAGATTAACAGCAAAATAAATGGGAAAGAGAAATAAAGCAAGAGAAAAATATTTAGAAAAGGGATAAGAGACACTAGAAAGGAAACGGATTAAATTAAATTAAGAAAAGGCCTTCAGAAAAACTAGTAGGAATTTACACAGAGGGAGCTATTTATCATGCTCATTAATTTTACTATTATATGAGTTTTTCACTATTGAATTCATACAGTTTTTTTCTTGAAATATTTAGGTTATAATACAATGTGGAAAATGCATTGAATAACAGAACATTTTAGTACTCTAATGAGTTACAACCAAGTATTCAAATTTTCAAATATTTAAACAAATAGTGTATATTGACTTTTTTTTCATATTTTCTATTATTCTGATTTTTCCTTTTTGGGACTTTTATTATTCTATTTGCCAATCCTCCATTTTTTTAATTATGATAAAACAATAACAACATAAAATTTACCCTCTTAATCATGTTGAAGTGCACAGCATAGTAATGTTAACCATATAAACATTGTTTTACAACATATCTCTAGACTTTTCCATCCTCTGAAACTGAAGCTCTCCATGCATTGAACAACTCACCTTTGCCCCTGGCAATCACTCTAGTCTACCTGCTGTTTCTAAAAGTCTGACTATTTTAGGTACCTCAGGTAAACGTGATCATGCAGAATTTGTCTTTTTGTGATTGGCTTATCTTACTTAGCATAATGACCTCCTTTCATGCATGTTGTAGAATATGATGGTTTCTTATTTTATGAGTGAATAATATTCTATTGTGTGTTTATATCACATTTTCTTTATTTATTCAGACATAATGGACATTAAGTTTTCTTCCACCTCTCAGCTATTGTGAATAACACTGCAGTGATGAACATGAGTGTATAAATTTCTCTTCAAGATCTTTTTTTCCAATTCTTTGGGAAAAAATCCCCAAACTGGGATTAATGAGTCAATGGTATTTCTATTTTTATTTTTTTTGAAGAACCTCCTTTCTGTTTTCCATAGCAATCATACCATTTTACATTCCCAGCAGTGTAGAAGGGTTCCAATTTCTCCACATGTTAATCAACACTTTTTATTTCATCGCTTTTTATTTTATTTTACTTTCTGGATAATGCCATGTTAAGAAGTGTGAGGTGATATTTTATTGTGATTTTGATTTGTATTTCTCTGACCATTAGTGATGTTGAGCAACGTTCCATATGCTTCTTGGCCATTTGTATATCCTCTTTGGAGAAATGTGTATTCAAAGTCCTTTGTACATTTTTAAGTCAGGTTATTTGCTTTTGTGTTGAGTTGTAGGGTTTCTTTATATATTCTGGGTATTAAACCTTTATTAGATATATGGATTGAAAATATTTTCTCCCATTATGTAGGTTGTCTTTTGACACTGTCAAGTGTATCATTTGTTGTAAAGAAGTTTTTAAGTTTGGTGTGGTCCCTTATATATATTTCTGCTTTTGTAACCCAAGCTTTTGATTTAAGAAATCATTGCCAAATCAAATCCCTTATGTTTTCCTCTAGCAGTTTCATAGATTTAGGTCTAGTGCTTAGCTCTTTAGCCCATTTTGAATTATTGTTTCTATATGGTGTAGGTTAATGGTACAGCTTCATTCTTTGCACGTGGGTATCCTCTTTCCCAGAACCATTTGTTGAAGAGACTATCCTTTCCTCATTGTGTAGTCTTGGTAACCCTATCAGAGATCCTTGGACCTCAGCTTATGTCTGAGCTCTCTATTCTGTGCCATTGATAATGTATGTCTGCCTTTTTGCTAGTACCAATCTGTTTCAATTAATAAAACTTTGTAATATTTTTTAAAATCAGAAGTATAAGGCTTCTTGCTTTGTTTTTTGTTTGTTTGTTTGTTTGTTTTTTAATCTTTCTCAAGATTGGTTTAACTATTCAGGGTCAATTCTATAATACATAAGTATTATAGAATTGTTTTCTCTGTTTTTGCTAAATAATACCATTGGGATTTTCATAGGGATCACAATGAACCTGTAGCTTCTTTTGAATAGTATGAACATTTTAATAACATGAAGTTTTCTAATCCATGAACACAGGACGTCTTTACAACCAAGGATGTCCTGGTTGCTTCGAAGGTTTGGCAATTATAAATAAAACTGCCATAATCAAGAAGTTCATCTGATCTTTTGTACACATAAATTTCAGGGCAGGGAGAGAATTGAGTAGAATTCAACTAAAATAAATAGCCCATAAAACAGTTTCCCAGCTTGCTTCAACTGACTTAACAGAGTGATCAGATTTATTGCCGAGTTATTTACTGGTTATTATTTTGAGAGAGAGGAGAGAAAGAAAATCACTTTCAGTAGCTTTGACAAAGCTATCCTCAAATATACAGAAACCATGCCTATGGGGAGTCTGTATTTTAACAGAAACTACTACAAGTGCCTTAATTTTACATGTAGTAATCCTGAGACTTCTAAAAGTCGTCATTGTTCAATGAAATCATAAATTCATTACATGGGCAATAACTAGATTTCTAAATCTAGACCCTCGATTTTTGAAAGTACATAATTATTTAGATTCAAGAGGAAATAATCTGTGGTTAAAACACAGTAGGTACGTAGTATGAAAGCATATTATTATCTGTTTCCCTGGATTTCAACCATGAATTATTAAGGAACTTAGCAGTTTAAAAAATGTAACTGTAATTACAGAGAAGTAATGCATTCCTGAAAGGACAATTTGGTGCCTTTGAAAAACACGAACTAAGTAGCAAAAGAATTTCTAAAAATTCTAAAGAATTTCTAAAAATTTCTTCAATGAAGAAAGGCAGATTATTAGACACTAAGAAATGAGGATGTTTGAAAGAGAGAACTGGTAAGGGTTCCTATGACATTAATTTCTGAAAGCCAGTCATCTCCTTGAAGGCACACTGAGACCATGTTCCTAACTCCTAGTTAAAGTGTGGATATCAGTCTGCCCTGTCAAGTTCATACTTGGTAATTCATAATTATCAGAAGGTTCAGGCATAAATGTGGTGGGGAAAAAATGAATTTTTGTAATGTTCTAGAATGGTCTGGAAAGATCTTCGAATATTCTCTCATTTAACAAAAAAATGAACTTAAAATATGTTCTATATATCTATTACATGCTATACTCCTGGGAGAGGCTGCACTGTGGTATACCAAGCACTTTTCTATAATGAAACATTTAGTGCTGATACTAGAAAATTGAACCTACAGATTAATTATTGATAAATTAATAAATGCTTTAAAATTTAAAGTGAATGCTTAGACATGATTATCTTGTAAAGTATACATTTGCAACATAATAACACTTCTTTGTTCCTTTACAATATTGGACATAGAGGGTATTATGCTAAGTAATGTAAGAAAGAGACAAACACTATATGATTTCACTGAATCAAAAAAACAAACAAACAAACAAACAAATGAACAAAGAAACCAACAGATCTTAAATACAGAAAACAAACTGGTGATTACCAGAGTATGGGAAGTGAGTGGAGATGAGTGAAATAGGCGAAGGGTACAAACTTCCAGTTATGAAATGGCCAGAGATGAAAAGTACAGCATACAAAAAAAATTTTTTTAACAATATTAGATTTAAAATTTTATTTTAAATAAATTTTATGTAGTGATTTTATGTAGTGGTTTTTGTCTTTTAAGTAGGCTCCACACCCAGCATGGGGCTCAGTGCCCAGCTTGAACTCACCACCCCAACGTTAAGACCTCAGCTGAGGTCAACAGTTGGATATTTAACCAACTGAGCCACCCAGGTGTTCCCCAGTGTATTTTAAATTTAAATTTAAATTTTCTTTTTTTTATTTATTTATTTATTTATTTATTTATTTGACAGAGAGAGATCACAAGTAGGCAGAGACACAGGCAGAGAGAGAGAGAGGAGGAAGCAGGCTCCCTGCTGAGCAGAGAGCCCGATGCGGGACTCGATCCCAGGACCCTGAGATCATGACCTGAGCCGAAGGCAGCGGCTTAACCCACTGAGCCACCCAGGCGCCCAAATTTAAATTTTCTAATTCAGATGTATGACATAATTTTTTTCTATATTTTCATTATCAAAAATATTCACCATTGAGCTTAGATCCTATTCCTTTATATTTTTTAGGATGTACTGATAGACATGGAGGTATAGTGTTATGGATATTGTTTACAGAAACACATATGTATAAGTAACCAACATGTTTTTACATAAGTAATATTCTTAATATTTTATAAGCTGCATTTTTATATTAAGACTTTTATTATTTTTTCATGATTATGAAAACACATGTCTTATGGAATATTTAGTTATTCCACAGTAATTATTTAATTAACCACTGTAAGAGTCATCATAAAAATTTATCAAGTTTATATTATTATATATTTATTAGATTACATCAAATAATATTATTATTAATAAATAATATTAGATTACATCAAATATTTCATGGCTATAAATAAAACCGTAATGGATATCCTTATGGGTGATTTGTTCATTATTTCCTTGGAAATATATTTGCAGTGCTCATTTATTTTACCGAAATGCAAACATATTGCCCAGTTATCCTCCAGGTAGTTTAACCTTGTTTATGCATCCACCAGTAGGATTTGAGAGGTTTAGTATCCAAATAATTTGCTGATCTTTCATATTAAGAATGTTTAATTTGATTCAGTGAATGAATCTGTAGAAATATATCTTATTTTTAAAGATATCGAATGGCATTTATGTTGGTAGGTATGGAAAAGAACAACATGGTTTGGGTACTTTTTGGGTTTCTTTAAAACCAGTGAAACACTATTCTAGGAAAAAGGACTGCTGCTCACAAGTATCCTGTGAAATTTTTTTGCTCTTAACTGAAAAATAAATTCTATGACATTGTGTTTTCTTCTCTCTTGAGAGTACAGAACTGATACCTTCACACCAAAGAGAGTGTCTATATAAAAAAATTATTTTTGGAGTGGTGGTGAGGGAGAAAATCTGTAAAATATAACTTAGATATCAAAATAATCTGGTGGGATAAAGTGGTATTTCCAATCTGTAGCAATAAAAATGGTACCGATCTCTCTCAAAAACTCAATGACATCTATATTCTCTTAATAATAAGAAGCAGAACATTAATAGCCATCATAAATGTATTTAGTTCATATATCTTTAACAGTTTCCAGTAGACATTAAAGAAAAATTAGGTGTCTTATGAAATATTGAAAGTCCAGAAACTTACAAAAATGGCAGCTGTAAACAATGTAATTTCTTTGATTCATCACAATTAAAATGGATAAATTGAAATTTTAGTCCAATGAGGAAATGCTATGTGAAGGAAAATTAAAGGATATACTACCACCTAGTGGTAAAGTGGGTTGCTCAAAGGAAAAGTGCTGTTTTAGGGGGGTGAGGGGCAATGGGAGGTTGTTTTTTTGTTTTTGTTTTTCAAATAAACACCAGGCAGATGTATGATTGTCTATTAACAAATAAAGTGTGTAATAAGTAACAAACTTGTGCATGTGTTAGGTTCTTAACTGTAACACATTTTGTTTAACAGTTCAAGCATTTTCACATGAGGACTGTAAATTTTATCATAGATAGGAATCTAGGGAAAAAAACTAATAGGATAGCTGCCTTATGGAATGACCAAAGACAAATTTTTATGGATAAGATAGTAATTGACATTAGACTATTTAAAAGACATTGAAAGGTAATGTTCCATTTTAAATATTTCTTTATTTCAATAAATATACATATAGGTTTGTCCACAGATATTATGGAAATTTGAAGATCTGGAAAAAAAGATCTTAAGATGTGTTTCAGAAAAACATTAATTTAATCAATTAAGAATTACAGAAGGAAAAAATTGAGCACCTTAAAGAAAATTACCTCTTAGGAATAAAATATATGTAGTTTAAGAACCAGAAAAAGTTTTAAAGTAAGAATAAACAGGGAAAAATTCATTTAAATTTATTTTTAAAAAATATTGTATTATCTAAACAGTATGCTTTCTAAGAAATAGTATGAATCCTTGTGTATGGTTCTGATTATGCATGTGCTCTAGTGTTCCACAAGACACTCTCTCCCTCTTAAAAAAAAATTAATTTTCATTTTGTTCTGCATATTGTCTCCCATTTGTACCATATATGCAGCAGGAAACAACAGATGAAGAATTTTTAAATATAATTTTTTAGGGATGTCCGGGTGGCTCAGTTGGTTAAGTGTCTGTCTTCAGCTCAGGTCATGATCCCAAAGTCCTGGGATGAGTCCCACATCGGGATCCCTGAGCAGTGGGGAGCCTGCCTCTCCCTCTGCCTGCCACTGCCCCTGCTTGTGCTTTCTCTCTCTGTCAAATAAATAAAAACTAACTAGCCAAATAAATAAATATTAACTTTTATTATTTCAAAACTCACTGAGGGTTTATTTTACCACAAGATAATATTCTGCCACAACAGCATACCTGAAACACAAAATGATTTTGTTAGTGTCTAATGCTATTTAACCAGAAAATTAAAAATGGTATGATTAAAAAAAAATAGCCAATGAAATATTAATTCATTAATATGCATTCACCAAATAACTTCAGAATTCCAAATACTTTCACTGCCATATATAGGATTCCCAAAGTGGATCTGACAAGATCCTGTTCACATGAGAACTCCTGCTCCTCCTCTAACCTCTCCTTCCTCTTCCTCCTCCTTTTCCTCCTTATCTTAAGCAATAAATAAGAGAGAAAAAAAAAAAGATTTGATTGTTTGGTGCCCATGGTTTTCTCTGTTTTTTCTATTTTTTATTTCATCAATTATTCCTATCGTTACTATTTTCTTTATTCTCTCTACTTTGGAGTAATTTGATCTTCTTTTACTAGAGTCTTAATTTGAAAAGGAGGTCAACTATTTAAGAACTTTTTGTTGTTGTTGTTAGTGGTGTTTAATTCTCTAAATTTTCCACTAAGTTTTCTTTCATCTATTTCGCACAAACTTTGATATGTTGCTTTTTAATTTTCTTTAACTTTAGAATACATTTTAATTTCTCATTGAAGATTTTTCTTGGACGTTTGGGCTATCTAGAAGTGTGTTATTTAAGTTTCTAAATATTTGGTGATTTTCCAGATATTATTTTGTTATTGATTAGGTTGAGTGTCATTGTAGTTGGAGAACCTATTGGGTATGACCTATTTTAGGGCATAGAATCTGGTATATCTTTCAAATATTTCTTGAAATAAAAAAATAAAGTTATCTGACATGTTTAATTCGAGTATTACATAAATGTTGATTAGATCAATTTGTTTGATGGAGTTATTAAAATTTTCTATATACTTTTTAAAATATTTTTCTATTTACAGTGAGTGTTTAAAGTCTCTGATTTTAACTTTGGACTTGTGTTTTACTTTTTAGATGTCTACAGGATTTTTCTTTATCAATTTTGAAACTTTGATATTAGGTTGATAACATTTATAAATATTGTGTCCTATTGTTAAAATTGACACTGTTCTTATTATGAAGTGACCCTTTATATTATGATGATCTTCTTTGCTCTAAAAACTATTTTTTCATATATAAATATAGCCACTCCAGCATTCTTTGTGTTTAGTACATGACAGATTTTTTTTTATCATTTTACTTGTAACTTGTATCATATATTTTAAAAAGCTTTTTATAGGAACCATATAGTTGTCTTACTCTTTTTTCAATTCAATATGATAATGTATATATTTTAATTGAGGTATTTAGAGCATTCATATTATTGTGACATTTTCTTCTGTTTGAAGGACTCCCTTAAAATTCTTGTATTGTATACCTGCTGGTTACAAGGATTTTAAGGGTTTTTTTTATTGTTTTTATTTCACTTTCCTTTTGAAATATGTATTCACTGGGCAAGTAAATGTAGGTTGGCAGTTTTGTATTATTTTGATTTGATTTTTCAATGGTGTTATAATAATTTGGATGAAAGAGCATTTTTGTTTTGTTTTGGTCCTTTGAAAAATATATTTTGAAAGTACTTTAAGATTTTTCTCCTTATTATTTATGTCATTTCTTTGTTCATATTGTTTCATTGTAATTTTTCTTTACTGTACAGTGTTTTTTTTTTTCCCGATTCTTTGAACAGCTGGTGATTTTGACTGCATGCCAGATACTGTGAATTTACTTTGTTGGGTGCTAAATATTTGCATTCATAAAAAGTATTCTTTATGTTTTGTTTGTTTGTTTGTTTGTTTTTGGGGGGTTTTCTGTTTTGTTTTGTTGTGATGCAGTTAAATCAATCTTCTTGGGTCTTTCTTTTAAGCATTATTAACACAATGTTTAATCTCTGGATTTTTCATGGCTACAAAGGTAAGATCCTTCTTAGTACTAGATCCAATGTTCATGAATTAAGAGGTTTTCACCTGTCCTGTGTGTGTTTTGGCCCAGTTGCTTCTAATATTTAGACTTTAGATAGTTCTTTTCCTGGCCTCAGGCAGATTCCTCATACATGTGCCCTAAACTGTACCCAGATCTCTAACGTATGATGAAGAATTTCCGACGTTCAGTTGCTCTCTAGACGTCTCCTCTCTACTCTGTCCTACAAACTCAAGCCATAGGGCGTCCCTGGATTGCTATCTCAGTCTGCTGAACTCAGGGAGATTGTGATTACGTCCCAGGTTTCTCCCCCTTGTGCTGCAGCCTGCGATCTCTCTGGATAGGAAGCTGGGACACTTCTACAGCTCAACTGATTTCCCTCCCAGCTCTTAAAGATCCCTGGATTTCTTTGTCTATTATCTAGTGTGTTTTGTAGACCACTGTTTCATACATTTAGATTAGTCCTTCAGTTGTTTCCATTGGGAATTTGTTTCCTGCTGTTCGATAAGAAAAACTTACTTTCACTTATATTTTTTAAAATTTCAATTGTGAAGAATTTAAAAATTATAATGGAATTTTAAGAATACAACTAATATCCATATACTTTTCACTTATATATTTTAACTATTTTGTCATATTTTCTATATATAGATAGATAGATTATTAAATTATTTTTTCTGAATTATTTGAAAGTAGTTACAGACAACATGATCTCTAGCTCCTTAGTACTTCGACATATAGCTCATAAGAAGGAGAATCAGTTAGACCAACTAACAAAAGTGTTCTGTTGGTCCAGTGATGTAAAAGCAAACAACTTCTGATGTTTCTATTTATCAAAATAAAGGAAATAAGTTCATCACACCAATAGTTGAGAATCAGAAACTAGGCATTGAAGTAATTTGCTCCAAATTAGATACTGACATCTGGGAGACACACTCCGCTAATGAGAGTAGGGGTGATAGAAAATAATAAGAAAGCAGAGCTTAAAACATGCAGGCCTTTATAAATTATGTGGTAAAATCTATATTTTCAAGAACCTAAGGACCTATATATTAACAAGTTTTAAATGACATGTTTTTCTATTCTTAAATCCTCTTATTTGCTACTTTTTAGAGAATACATGTAAAGTTCCGGAAAAGCAAACAAAGCAAGACACAGGTTATAAACTGTGACTGTAAACTAGGGGAATTATCATAGTGACTTCACTTAAATTACTTGCCATGGGGCTGGAGAAATATGGAAATGTTTGATTTAAAAATTATGAAGAATAAGGATTAATTGGAGACTAACCAGATACAGAGAGTAGAGGAAATGAAGAAAGTCGCAGTTATATTTGAACTTCATCATTGGTAATTGCATTTACTGAGATAAAGAAGTTGGAGTTTTCTTTTTTGACAGGAGTAATGAATGTTGGCTTTTGAGATGGACAATTAACAACCTATCTATATTAGGTATATGTCACTATGTAGCAAAATTACTCCCAAAACTAGTCTCTTCAAAATTAATCAGGATATTTATCTCACGCAATTTATTAGCATCAAGAATTTGAGAGTGGTTTAACTGGATACTTCTGATTCTGTGCCTATTATGACATCTCAGTCAAGATGGTGACTCAGGTGCAATAATTTGATTCTGAGAGTCAGAAGTCAGGCTGGAAGATCTATTTCTAAGGAACTGACTCAAATGTTTGCAAGTTACTGTTTACTGAGGAAGAGGCATCAGTTTCTCACCATAACAACTTCCTTTTTTAAAGCTTCTTGAGTATACTTATGACATGAGAGCTGGCTTCCCCAGAATGGTTCATCTGGAAATGAGCCATTCTGGGGAAGTAAGGCAGGAAAAAGCAAGGGAAGAGCAAGGGAAGAGCAAGGCAGAAGCCACAGTGTGAATTATGACCAAGCCTCAAATGTCACACAATATCATTCCCACATTACTATGCTGCTAATTACACGTCAGCCTTATTCAGTGTGCAAGAAAACTACACAAGGCTGTGAATTTCAGGACAATAGAGTCATTGGCCTCTTGAAGGCTGACTGTCATAAACCCTCTTCCCCTTACATGTTTATAATCAACTGAAAAGCAGAGGTAGCAGTGAATTGACTGTTGAAACTCAATGAAAAATTAGTAGGATATTACTAGGATATTTAGTAGGATAGTTAATGTATCGCTGAGTTGGGGAAATGGCTACTGAATTATTCACTGGCATGTCTAGATAACAACAGTCTCCTCCCCTGGGGCAGCACCATACCACAAAGCAGAAAACTGATCAGAACACGTAAATACTGTGGAGAGGCGGGCTGACTCTCAAGAAGAGAGCTCAATATTTTCTCCAAGTAACCAGAGAGAAGCACGAAAATCCTGTCTTTTCTCCTGAAGGAGGAAGAAGAGGACAAAGAGTAAGAATTTATTCTAATGTTTCTTTTTTATTTTTTAACAGTATTTTTTAAAATTTAATTTATTTATTTAACAGAGAGAGAGAGAGAGAGATCACAAGTAGGCAGAGAGGCAGGCAGAGGGAGAGGAGGAAGCAGGCTCCCTGCTGAGGAGCCTAATGCGGGGCTTGATCCCAGGACCCTGAGATCATGGGCCAAAGGCAGAGGCTTAACTTACTGAGCCACACAGGTGTCCCTCTAATATTTTTAAGAGAATTTTTTCTAACTAGAATAATAAGGTTAGGAAAAAGAGAGATTTTCCAGTATGACCTTGGACTAGGTACTTTTTATATATCTTGCAAGTGTATGTTCCATCTCCATGTCTTGATCTCATTCAAGGAAATAAACTGGAGATTAAAATATTAGATCTGAAAAACCCAACACCCTAAACACTACTGAGATTAACCTGAGAGTATAAAGTAAAAAGAGAAAAGCATCTGTTACACATTTTGTTATAGAGAAGTATTTACACTCTCTGTTCTTTAATATGATAAAAGCTCAGTGTAACAATCACCAAAGCATTTGACCTGACATTAGGGTGATTTTTCAACCATCATTGCTATTTCCTGGACACTAACTCAGAAGTGAATCTCAATTTATTTTACATAAAATAGTAAAGGCAATATGTCATACAGATTTTTGTGCATGCAGGCACAGACATGGTTTAGTAATAGGAAACTTCTATGAAGAGATGACTAAAAATTGATGTCTGCACAGACCTGATACGTACTGGAAAAGAGAATAAGAGTATTTGGTGAGTAAACTTGGAAAGATTTTTTCACTATAAAATTAGTTTTAAACATATATATTTTACTTAAGAAGGTATTTAAAATATTTATATATTTATCCTTCACATTTTGACTTGGCATTTTATTTCAAGGAAACCATTTGCTAACCAAATTTTATATTAATTTACTTAGTATATTTGATGATCACTGCTCTATCATAACACTATCTCCCAATTTTAAGTAAATACCATAAATTTGATACTTCTCTGCCCAGTATGTGTGTATGAAGGCAGGCTGTGTGTGTCAAAACAAAAAGCAGAGTCTTGAGTTTTTCAAATTTTTTTTTAGTCCAAAGGTATCACAATATGACATGATGCAATCATTTTGCTATTTTCCATCTTCATAACCATAAAATTGTAATTATATTTGTCATACTGTTTATATAAAACCATGCATCAAGTTTCAATAACACTTTACCACAATTTAGTTAATTAACACTGTTATTTTCAATTCAAGAGAGTTTTTCATTTTGTGTCCCATTTAGTGTTTTGTCATTATAATACTTAAAAATTTTTAAAAGAAGTGTTATGTGACCCAATATGTTTGTGAAGTTCTGGACTAAACCATGTGCTGTCTGGCAGTGTTCTGGGAAGTAAGTCTGAAAAGATAAGTACCATCCCACAATAGGTGGTCTTGATACGCAAAGAGAATCAGTGACGTATTTTGAACAGATATTCTAAGATTCCATATAATTAGCTACTTCTGCATATTTTAATTTATGCAGAAGAGCTCTGATCACTTTCCATTAAATTCTTAAAAGAATTTAAGATAAGGAGATAAGGAAACTAAATGGTATTATTTTGTATTTTAATATACCACTGAAAAACTTATTTTTCAGCCAAGTCAGTATCAAAAATGTATTTTTTGCTAGAGCAGTTTTTTGAAGTGAGTTAAATAAAGCAACTATTTATGACAGTCTATTCAAACACAGCTTCATACATAGCATTGTGGGGAAAAAGAACTCACTATTATCATGTTTAGCTGATTAAAAGTAATTTGATATATTGAAATGCTCAGGAAATTGAGAATTGTTATTCTATTTGAGGACATGTAGGAACATCATATAGGACTGATAAAGTAGTATAAAAGAAACTATAAATAGTATAAATATACATAGTACAAAGTATAAACTGCTGTAAATTTGTTTCTTCTAGATTATTTTTGTAACTTACATGTTTGTAGTTTATGTTCAGGTTTTAATTAGGAAATTTCAATATATATTTTTAGATAACTCACTTGTAATTTCTCCATTTCTTTCCTTTATGGGTTTAAAATTCATTAAAATCATATGACTAATTTGATACTTACTTTTGCATTAGAACTTCTTTTAAAGTTTTTATTTAAATTCCAGTTAGTTACGATACAGTGTAATATTACTTTCAGGTGTACAATGTAGTAATTGAACACTTCCATACAACACCTGGCGCTCGTTACATCAAATGCATTCCTTCATCCCCATCACCTGTTTAGCTCTTCCTCCCACACATACCTCCCTTCCAGTAATCAACCAATTATTCTCTAGAGCTAAGACTCTGTTTCTTGGTTTGCCTCCCTGATCTCTTTTTTTCCCCTTTGTTCATTCGTTTTGTTTCTTAAATTCCATAAATGAGTGAAATTATATAGCATTTGTCTTTCTGTGACTGGTATTTTACTTAGCATACTACTCTTTCACTCCATCCTTGTTGTTGCAAATGGAAACATTTTATCTTTTTTTATGGCTGAGCAATATCCCATTGTATATATCTACTACTTCTTTATCTATTCATCAGTCGATAGACATTTGGATTCTTTCCATACTTTAGCTCTTGTAGGTAATACCGCTATAGACTTTGAGGTACATCCACCCTTAGAATTAGTGTTGTTATATTTTTTAGGTTAAATACTTAGTAGAGCAATTGCTGGATCCTAGGATAGTTTTATTTTTAACTTTTTGAGGAACCTCCATATTGTTTTCTGGAGTGGCTGTACCAGTTTGCATTCCCACCAACGGTGTAAAAGGATTCCCCTTTCTCTGCATCCTGGCCAACACCTGTTGTTTCTGGTATTTTTTTTTTTTAATATTTTATTTATTTATTTGACACAGAGAGAGAGATCACAAGTAGGCAGAGCAGCAGGCAGAGACAGAGGAGAAGCAGGATCCCTGCTGAGCAGAGAGCCCAATGTGGGGCTCAATCCCAGGACCCTGAGATCATGACCTGAGCCGAAGGCAGAGGCTTTAACCCACTGAGCCACCCAGGTGCCCCTGTTTCTTGTATTGTTAATTTTAATCATTCTGACAAGTGTGAGGTGCTATCTCATTGTAGTTTTGATTTATATCTTCTAGCATCATTTTACAAATTTAAAACAGTTTCCTACTTCATGTTTCCATATAATCACTTCATTATATACATTACCAATTCTTTAAACCTGCAAACTTCCATATAGAAATTAAATATCCCAAGGCTTTTGTATGTTTTGAGATTGTCTTGACTCTCTTATTTTTCAGAATTTATCTGATTTTTGAATTTTTTTTAATGTGTAATTTAACAAGTTTTATTTTTCCAACATTTTGAAAGTTTCAAAACTCAAAGAAAAGTTGAAAGAATTTTAACACTCACACCCCCACTACCTAGAATATACAATTCAGATTTTTAAACTAATAGTTGTTTTTGCAGTAGAAGCATAGAAGCATAGAAACAAAATGACTTCTAAGATTAGTTTAGTTTGCACAAAGATATTATGTCTTACTGAAAGAACAGTAACATGATTAAGATGCTCACTCATGTTGTTTTACATCCTAATGCCTCCCTCACCATGTGGTAGCAAATTTAAAATTTAACAGCCACGTGCAGTAACGAATTGCCAAGTATTCCATGGCATTTCTCTGAGACATTTCACTTCTATAAAAGCCTAGTGCAGTCCTCACTAAATTAAATGATTGTTACCTTCAATAGAATTCTTGTGAGTTCTTCAGAAATCTTGACATTTCCATGGCAAATAAAAATATATTATAATTCTATAAGGAAATTTTTCCTTTAAACCTTAATTAAGCTGATTTACAGATATAGAATACCTTGAAGTCTTATAAACACGCTGAAGAAGTTTTTGTTAAACCTCAAGAAGTTATTTATTAATAATAATTGGTTCTTAAACTGTGATTATATTGGCATTTTTTCCCCCCTGTGGAATCCTTTAAAAGGTTTTTTTTAGTATTTAGTCATTATTCAAATTCACATTTCAGAGAATTTTCTGTAAGTCTGCAAGATTTCTCTAAGAACTCCTTCCCAGCCATTATACAATATTGTTAAATTGTGTCAAAATAGTTTAAGTATTCAAATGCATGTATATACAAAAACTAGACAAAATTTAAGATTAGGTACTCTTAGAGAAATACCACATTATGGCTTAGGGAAAAAAATACCAACCAAAAATTACCCACTTCGATAACTGATAAAACATACAATTTAATATCAATTTCCAAAGGATCATCAAGATTATAATCAAGCTTTAGGATCCTATGAGTAAACATCTTGAATTTTATAAAACCATATCTGTATGTATGGGTGGTGTTATCTGCTTCATTATCAGTATGAAAGTTGAGTCGTTAAGCTATCAAGGATGTGGTATGGTAATGAATGGATAATTTCAGATCAATTGCAATCAGTCAACAATTTCCCATAACTTCCCAGACTCTTCCTCCTCAGATTATTAAGTTAGATATTATGATGTTATCACTTAATGAATTCAGTTCTGATGGGTTATTTTTCTAGCATAATTTTATATCATGATAAAGAATTTAAAATGAAATTAATCACATAGTTTTTTCAGTGCATTCAGTGCTTGGCATGAAAATACAAAAAACCTTATGTTAAAAATATTGTATATTACATAATATTTAATAGATTATTTAAATGATGAAATGTAAAGAGAATACACACGTTCTGCCAGATATGCAGTATCAGCATATAAAAAATATTTATGAACATGGAAAATACTTAATATATGAAAACTATATGCATGAATATTTATACAGTTTTTATATACTCAAGATTCATCTATGAAATCCTTAATGCTAGTACCTACCTTACTGGGTTATTTTGAGCACAAAATGAGATAAATTATGTAATATTACTAACCCACAAAATTAATGAGCTAAGTAGTATATGCTGATGGATAAATTTTAAGAACTCTAATGACTAGAGATATGACTCTGAACATAATGCAAAGTGTGACTGCAAGCTGGAAGATCAGGGCTGGAAGGCATTGATAAAGCGCAGCCCATAGCTTCAGAAATATTTTCAGAAATAATGACTTGTTCCCTAGTTATATGGAAATTTCTTTTACTTCTCTTGTTTTGAATTTTTGGATTTTTATAAGTTAGTCACCCCATCATTCTTTGTTTTTCCTGTTCCTTTAAAAATATACTGTATTTGCTATACTTCTATACTGTATTTGCTCTATATTACCTATTTGGATTAAAGTGAATATTTATCAATTTATAAAATTTAAGGAAATACACTTTCTGATAGCTTTCTATGTAGACTACTCAAATGAAGATGATGGCTAAGAAATAGGTTAACAAAATTATTTCCCTGAAGAGTGGAATTGAAGTATGGTGATAGGGTTGATTATATGGTGGAGAAAATAGAAGCACTCAGAACTGAGCTATGTTAATGGTAGAATGTGCTGTTTAACAAAATTGTTTTGTTGCTAACTCTCTCTCTAATTCGAGATTCATAAGATTCAACCATTTTCCTCCCTCTGTCTCCTATTTCACCCTGACCCTCACCCACCTTTTGATGTCTTTTGTCCTTGTGAACAGGGACACTTAACTGATACATTTTTGTGCATAAATATATACATACATACTTGTGTGTGTGTCTGTACTTCAATATAATCAAACACTCGAATACTTGAAAATGGAAAGCAATAAACAGATCTTTATTTCAAATTCTTGCTTTGTTTTTCTTTTTGTTGTTATTTTATTTTACTTTATTTGAGATGAATCAATTGAAAAAGTGAGAAGTTAAACTTAACTTTTATTTATTTTTTTTTAAAAGATTTTATGTATTATTTGAGACAGAGAAAGAGAGAGTGAGAGAGAGCACGAGAGGGGAGAAGGTCAGAGGGAGAAGCAGACTCCCCGTGTGTGTAGCTGGGAGCCCAAAATGGGACTGACCCCAGGATTCTGGGATCATGACCTGAGTTGAATGCAGTCGCTTAACCAACTGAGCCACCTAAGTGCTTTAAACTTAACTTTTAATTGGTGGCAGGATATCCCCCATTTCTTCATTGACACTTGTTTTTTGTTTGTTTATAAATTTCTTCAACAGTGAGTCATTGAAGATGAAATTTTGTTTTTCTGCATTTTATTCACCATTTCTAGTATGATGCAATCTTTAAATAGGAAATCATAAAGAAATTTTTGATAAATAATTTTAAATGACATTTAGAAAATAAATTGGAGTTGTATTGTCCAAATGAAATTCCTCTTAATGAATAAATCAGTTAAATGAGAGAACAAAATTTCCCAGAGTGAATATCTCACATTAAGGAAAACTTGCGTTTGGGAATAAACAAGAAAGGGGCTTGAATAAATTATGTATAGATTGTGCAAAAGTAGGCTGATTATCTTGTATATTACTAATACAGCTTACAATTGAGCAGCCTCTCTTTCTATCATATTGAAGATGAATTGGAAGGATGCTTTAATCATTTTCACATTGGAAAGCCTTTTCTCTTTTCAATACTGGCTGGCAGCTCTACCTTAGATCAGTGAGATCTGTGCCTGTCCAGATGTACAATATAATCCACGCAGGAATCTACCATTTGATCAAGCAACAAAAGCAATTGGCATGTCCATGGTGTTTTTCCTCTCTGGCCTTCAACTGCTCTATTCATTCGTTTTCGGTTTGCGCTTTTAGTATTTGACACCAGTGCCAAAAACTGGTCATTTGCTCTTTAGCAAATAGGATAATGGTATACAAATGCTGAAAACATAGACATCAAAAGGGAAGCTCAATATCAAAAGAGCTCTAATCCCCCAGATAACTCTCATTTTCTCATAACCACTCGCTAGATTAACAAAATCATTTTTTTAAAAAGTCGATTTTCAGAGTGTAAAACTTCTCAGTGAGCACTGGCCGAGTTAACTCTCTCAAGACCCACAAGTGAGAACCTGGCAGAAAACTTAAGGCGATCGCTGTTAATACTTCCCTGTGCCTTCGTGTCAAGATAGATTACCATTTCAGAACTAAATGCTGGAGTTTTCAACAAACATTTATTTTCTTGACTTTTGATTTATAAATCATGACTTCTCAGAGGAGACTCTAATACGGGTCAAAGGTTGAAAAGTCAAGTTGGCCTTTTCTATAAAGCATCGGTTCAAGTCTGCTCCCTACTCCAGCTAGAAAAGCAGCAGGATGAGATAAGAGGCAGTGTAACCGCGTCTTACCCAGCCAGAATGTGGTGGAACTGGTCCAGGTTGGCCCCAAAAGTGAATTCTGGAGAATTTCACAAGCCCGTTGTTAAAAACTCCCATCATCAAACAGTGAACTTTATCAACTTAAAATTGATTAAAATATACTAAAAATAAAGATGGTGAACACTCAAACTTATCATTCCTACTCTATGTTCAATAAGGTTATTTTTACAGCTTCAAATCACCCATAAAGTGACAGTACTTACACCATGGAAACAAGCAAGATGCAAATGGGTTTATTCTTTCTGTAAAACCAGTTGCTAAACATTTGCCAGCACATAATGACTAGACCTCAAGCCCTAGACTTAAGGCTTAGATCTCATACTTCAGTTTCCAATTCTAAAAGGATCTTGTAAAGTAGAACAATGAAATCCCTGTGGCAAAAGATAAAAATTGATGCCTAAAGGACTTTCATCATCCATGAAACTTGGATGTGGAATCAAACTAATATAAATAGGAATTTAAAGTGACATATCCTAACATATGATCCATACCCACAAAACCAAAATTGTTTAAGTGTAAGTCATCCTTCCTCTAGAATTCTGACTGATGGAACAGCCTTTCTGCACTCCATTGTTATATTAATTTTATCATGCCATGATTTATATTTTAGCATATATGAATTAATTTACCTGTCTTATTAGATCACAATAATTAGCTGTGATAACAATTATGGACAGTTATTAGCATGCTAACATTACAGATCAGGAAATTAATACTCACTGAGATTTATAAAAATCCCCATAAACATAAATCTAAATAAAAAGTATACACTTCTTGACAAAGACTGTAACGAATCCATTATTTTTTCCTAGTTGAGCCAGCATCACTCAGAGAAAGGCTCATGACTCAGCCTCTGCTTAAAAAACAAACAAACAAATAATAATAAAAAAAAAAGCAGACAATAAACACACAAGAAGATTCTCAACATCATTAGTCACCAGGGAAATAAAAATCAAAGCCACAATGAAATATCACTTTATACCTACTAAGATAGCTATACTTAAAGTAAATAAACAAACAACATGCTTTGGGGAAGATGTGGAAAAACTGGAATGCTTATATACTGCTGGTAAGAATGTAAGGTGTATATCCACTGTGGAAAACACTTTGATAGTTCTTCAAAAAATTAAAAGTAGAATTACCATATGGTATAGCAATTCTGTTCCTCACTATGTGCCCAAAAGAATTAGATATAGGAACTTAAAAAGGCATTTGCCACCAATGTTCACTGCAGCATTATTTAAAATAGCCAATGGGAAACAACCCAAGTGTCCATCAACAGATGAATAATACATAAAATGTGTCAATGGAATATTATTAACCATAAAAAGGAACGAAATGTTGGTATTTACTACAACATGGGTGAACTAAGTGAAATAAGCAAGATATTACAAAACAAACATTGTTTAAATCCATTTGAAATATCTGGGATGGACAAATTCAAAGGACAGAAGAGATTCTAGGTTATGAGAGACTGAGGGAAAGTGAGAAAGGTGGCTTAATGCTCATTGCATACAGAGTTTCTGTCTTGAAAAAAAAATACATGATTGAAAAATACATGATTGTTCCACATCATTGTGAATGAAACTAATGTCATCAAATTCTGCACTTACAATGTTTAAAATGGCAAGTGTTATCTTAAATATATTTTAATACAATAAAATATTTAAAAATATGATAGATACGGAATCCAAAACTTGACTGTTGTAAAATAGTTCAGAGTTGTCAACTAAAATTATATAAAATATAACAGGTGTAAAATGAAGTCTAATATGAAGATGCTGTGAAGTCAAGCAAGCAAAAGTAGTTTAAGAGCTATGTTCATGATCTTATGAATTCTAGAGAATCAGAACTCATAATATTTTTCTCTATGATCCTTAAGATATGTATGAAAGCAAGTAGTTCCACTGTATATGCAAACAGATGAGATTAATTCAATCAGTTGCAAAATATGTCAGAATGTAAGTGCAACTTTGAGAGCACCTAGTATCTGGCTCTCTGGGTTATCTATCCCAGTTGGGCATTTAGAAGAACCTAAATGAAGTGAATGAATGAGTATGTGGGTGAACAGGCTGAATGGATTAAATTTATTCTCCTGGATTCACAACCTTTATACCCCTACGTTTTACAGTGTTTTCTTAAGATAAGGTAAATTTGTATCATCTGAACCTGTTTGTCTTGAAACTTGTGTGAACACAGGCAAAGACTGATTCAAATCTTATATCCCTATTTTAGCAAGAACTCTCCATTTCACCACTACACAGTGAACATATAAACATATTTCTGCAGAATGGGCAATGAGAACATTCTTTTGAGTGCTCTAATTATATCTTTTCTACTGGTTAACCTGCTCCATCAGCTTTAGACCCCAAATCCTCACCATAGATTATATATATATGAAATACTTTTTCTTTAAGATTTTATTTATTTGGCAGACAGAGATCACAAGTAGGCAGAGAGGCAGGCAGAGAGAGAGAGAAGGAAGCAGGCTCCCTGCTGAGCAGAGAGCCCGATGTGGGGCTCGATCCCAGGACCCTGGGAACATGACCTGAGCTGAAGGCAGAGGCTTTAACCCATTGAGCCACCCAGGCACCCCATATGAAATACATTTTTAAGTGCATATTAAAATTAAAGTTATAATTGGAGTAAATATTACTGGGGAGGGTGATCCTAGCAAGACACAAAATGAAGCAGCCCTATAGAAAATATTGCGAACTTTAAAAAAGAAAAAGAAAAAAGACGATATTGAGAACTTTGACTACAAAAGAGAATTTTAGCACAGGAAGAAAAATGCCACAGGAATGGCATAAGTAAACTGCAAAATATATAACATATCTTAAATATTGTATTCATTTGCTTAATTACATTTACATACATTATAGAGCTTAAGAAGAATTCATATTTAAAAAAATCAAAACAAAATAGTCGTGGGAATACATTACAATGGATTAATTATTAGATGTTACTGAAACTGAGTTAAAGTAATAAACAGTTTTAACTCCTTAACTTTTGCCAAGTTTTCTGTACTAGGTTAATGTGTAAAATATATTAAATAAGAATACAAGGAAAATTGTGTAAAAGAATGACAAATGGATTTCATTTAATTTTTTTGTTTTAAATAACATATAAGAGAAATATTTTACACATCCATTTTTACCAGCCATAATTAATAAATATTAGAAGCATAGTCCTTTATTATTGGCACTGAACCATTCTCCCTTGCACTGGTCTCCAACTACCCTAGAGACAATTATTAACATGAGTCTGACAAAGTGCCTCTTGACCACTCACCCCACATCTTTCACTCCGTGACGTGCACAAGCCAACAATGACTCTCAGTTAAAGCTTTAGTAGAATACACATTTCTTCTCTATGAAAGACAATAGTAAGCATTATTTTGGAAAATCTGCAGAAAGAATAAAAAGTGTATTAAAGAAGTAGGTAAATTTCACATCTTTTAAGGTAAATACCAGTTTTAGTTATACTTGCTGTTTACTGAGTACCAAACACTATTTTAAAACAAAGTACATCCTCATATCAGGCTTAAGTGGGTAGGAGAAGAATCAATGAAACAAGATGGGATTGGGAGGGAGACAAACCATAAGTGACTCTTAATCTCACAAAACAAACTGAGGGTTGCCGGGGGGAGGGGGTTTGGGAGAAGGGGGTGGGATTATGGACATTGGGGAGGGTATGTGATTTGGTGAGTGCTGTGAAGTGTGTAAACCTGGTGATTCACAGACCTGTACCCCTGGGGATAAAAATATATGTTTATAAAAAATAAAAAATTAAAAAAAAACAAAGTACATATACTCATTTTGTTAATTATATTTCTCTTTTTAAAAAATGTACAATGTATCATTATTTTTTACTCACTAAACTACCAAGATTCCAGTAGTGAGGCAATCTGGCTATTGACCCTAAGACTGTCACATCTTACTATGAAGTAGGTCTTAACAACTCTGAAATAAATTTGTCATTGGTTTTAATTTCTCTATCTTTTTAACTAGATTATGTGAGAACTATTATTTTAAGACAACTTATTTATATTTAGTTAGATACTTCTGGTGCTTTAGCTGAATGTCTTGGGAAAAATAGGATAGATAGGAGTGAGATGCACCAGAAATAATGCAGGAGACTTGAGAATCTCTTGTAAAGGCATATATTTTGGAGTAACTTCAAATACCAGCATCCTTCATAAGAATTCATTGGTTAATTTTTTAAAATCACTATGGGTTTGTCTTTGTTTATTATGGCTGAAAAAGAGATATTTTATGCCATTAGGCTTTAATTTCATATATTTTTTTCTTTCCCCCTAAGTTTGTGTACTATTTTAGGTAGGAAAACTACTCCTGAATAGCAGATCAGTTAATAAATGAACTTTCTACAGGTGATAATGATTGAGTGGATATTTCATACATTAACATAAAATTATCATTACAGAATTTGAGTTACAATATACTGATTTTCTTTATTTATTTTTTTTTTAATTTTTTATTTTTTATAAACATATATTTTTATCCCCAGGGGTACAGGTCTGTGAATCACCAGGTTTACACACTTCACAGCACTCACCAAATCACATACCCTCCCCAATGTCCATAATCCCACCCCCTTCTCCCAAACCCCCTCCCCCCGGCAACCCTCAGTTTGTTTCGTGAGATTAAGAGTCACTTATGGTTTGTCTCCCTCCCAATCCCATCTTGTTTCATTGATTCTTCTTCTACCCACTTAAGTCCCCATGTTGTATCACCACTTCCTCATATCAGGGAGATCATATGATAGTTGTCTTTCTCTGCTTGACTTATTTCGCTAAGCATGATACGCTCTAGTTCCATCCATGTTGTTGCAAATGGCAAGATTTCATTTCTTTTGATGGCTGCATAGTATTCCATTGTGTATATATACCACATCTTCTTGATCCATTCATCTGTTGATGGACATCTAGGTTCTTTCCATAGTTTGGCTATTGTGGACATTGCTGCTATAAACATTCGGGTGCATGTGCCCCTTTGGATCACTACATTTGTATCTTTAGGGTAAATACCCAATAGTGCAATTGCTGGGTCATAGGGCAGTTCTATTTTCAACATTTTGAGGAACCTCCATGCTGTTTTCCAGAGTGGCTGCACCAGTTTGCATTCCCACCAACAGTGTAGGAGGGTTCCCCTTTCTCCGCATCCTCGCCAGCATCTGTCATTTCCTGATTTGTTGATTTTAGCCATTCTGACTGGTGTGAGGTGATATCTCATTGTGGTTTTGATTTGTATTTCCCTGATGCCGAGTGATATGGAGCACTTTTTCATGTGTCTGTTCGCCATCTGGATGTCTTCTTTGCAGAAATGTCTGTTCATGTCTTCTGCCCATTTCTTGATTGGATTATTTGTTCTTTGGGTGTTGAGTTTGCTAAGTTCTTTATAGATTCTGGACACTAGTCCTTTATCTGATATGTCGTTTGCAAATATCTTCTCCCATTCTGTCAGTTGTCTTTTGATTTTGTTAACTGTTTCCTTTGCTGTGCAAAAGCTTTTGATCTTGATGAAATCCCAGTAGTTCATTTTTTCCCTTGCTTCCCTTGCCTTTTGCGTAGTTCCTAGGAAGATGTTGCTGCGGCAGAGGTCGAAGAGGTTGCTGCCCGTGTTCTCCTCAAGGATTTTGATGGATTCCTTTCGTACATTGAGATCCTTCATCCATTTTGAGTCTATTTTTGTGTGTGGTGTAAGGAAATGGTCCAATTTCATTTTTCTGCATGTGGCTGTCCAATTTTCCCAACACCATTTATTGAAAAGGCTGTCTTTTTTCCATTGGACATTCTTTCCTGCTTTGTCGAAGATTAGTTGACCATAGATTTGAGGGTCTATTTCTGGGCTCTCTATTCTGTTCCATTGATCTATGTGTCTGTTTTTGTGCCAGTACCATGCTGTCTTGATGATGACAGCTTTGTAATAGAGCTTGAAGTCCGGAATTGTGATGCCACCAACGTTGGCTTTCTTTTTCAATATCCCTTTGGCTATTCGAGGTCTTTTCTGGTTCCATATAAATTTTAGCATTATTTGTTCCATTTCTTTGAAAAAGATGGATGGTACTTTGATAGGAATTGCATTAAATGTGTAGATTGCTTTAGGTAGCATAGACATTTTCACAATATTTATTCTTCCAATCCAGGAGCATGGAACATTTTTCCATTTGTTTGTGTCTTCCTCAATTTCTTTCATGAGAACTTTATAGTTTTCTGAGTATAGATTCTGTGTCTCTTTGGTTAGGTTTATTCCTAGGTATCTTATGGTTTTGGATGCAATTGTGAATGGGGTTGACTCCTTAATATCTCTTTCTTCTGTCTTGCTGTTGGTGTAGAGAAGTGCAACTGATTTCTGTGCATTGATTTTATATCCTGACACTTTACTGAATTCCTGTATAAGTTCTAGCAGTTTTGGAGTGGAGTCTTTTGGGTTTTCCACATATATAGAATATGTTCTAAAGTAGAGAACAAGGATGAGCAAGCATAATATTGAGACGGGGTATCAGTAGATTTTCATACAAATCTATAAATCATGCTTCAATTCTATGCATTTAACGCATTCCAGTGCTCCCATTACGTTTGAGTGATGGAGTGAAATGGCATATTTTTACTGATGCATTGCTCTTCTGAAAGGAATGAATTTGAAAGATGATTTTGACTTGCATTGCATACAACTTTATGCAAATATAGAATTTAATCACATCATATAGAATGTCAGCTGTAACAAAAAAAAACTTTATCAAGCATCAAAAATAATTCTATCTTGGAAAATAATTCCAATAAAAGTGATATGTGAGGGGCACCTGGGTGGCTCAGTGGGTTAAAGCCTCTGCCTTCGGCTCAGGTCATGATCTCAGGATCCTGGGAGAGAGCCCTGCATTGGGCTCTCTGCTTCCTCCTCTGTCTCCACCTGCCTCTCTGCCTACTTGTGATCTCTGTCTGTCAAATAAATAAATAAAATCTTAAAAAAAAAAAGCAGTATGTGAAAAACGTCATGCTTTTATAATTTATCAGAGCAACCAATATATAATTAAACACACATGAATATACTTTTCACCCACATTCAATCTAACAGGCTAAGTTTTAGCACATAAGCCAATTAAGTTATATTGTTCTCAAAGTGATTTTATATTACTAGTATTAATAAAAATAAGTCACATTTTTCCTACTACCCCTATTTTAAAAATGTGGCCACATGGTGGAGGAAACTCAAGGCAAATAAACAGATAATTAAAGGTAAAACATATCTAAATCATAAAAATAAATCCAACATTTACTAGCTCTATTTTTATTGGTTTTTATATATTGTACTTTTTTGGTTGATAATATTGAGACATTATTAACTGATTTCTTCATATAATGGATTCACTGGAAATATCCAAGTAATTTCAACATTTTCCACAATATTTTTTCAAAAAATTTATAATTAATGCTTTTTTATTATAGTACTCCAGTATGCTGATAAAATCCTGCCAGTAGATTAAAAATTTATCTGCTCACCAAGATAATTGCTATGATCATACTTATTTTTCTGATAAAATTTACCCAAATTAATATCAGAGGAGCAAATGGTTAATCATACATTCATTTGCTCATTTATTCATTTTACTCACCAAATATTACTTCGAGGTCTGTCCATGTCGGCATTGCTCTACAGCCTGTTTCTAGTGCTAAGACAAACACAAAATCACTCATATAGCACTTGTGGGAATAGACAAACATTAAACAAAATCTTTTAACTACACAGAAGTTTACAAATACGATAGAGCTATGGAAGGGATGGGAAATAAGTTTTTGAGAATTCAGAGAATTTATTAGGATATTACATAAGGTGATCAAAGAATGTCTTTTAAGAAGATAATATTTATTCAGGGGCACCTAGGTGGCTCAGTTGGTTAAACCTCCGACTCTTGGTTTCAGCTCAGGTCATGATCTTGAAGCCCTGGCTTCTAGCCCTGCATTGGGCTCCTTGCTCAGCGGGGAGCCTGCTTCTGCCTCTGCCTGCTGCTTCCCCTGCTTGTTGTTCCTTCTTTCTCTCTCTCTGTCAAATAGATAAATGAAATCTTAAAAGAAGGTAAGAAGGGAAACTATGGGCAGGTTTTCCACAAGACATGACTTTTGTTTCATCGGAATTACTCTGACTGCTGTGTTGAGAACTGACTGTAAGAGAACAAGGAAGGAGGAAGTAGGGTGACCAGTTATTATATTCTCTTGGATGCTGTGAAACTTCATACAGACTCTCTCCATCAGGAATAAAGCACTCATTTCTCCAGTTGCTGAGAGTGTTGGAAGCTGATGGCTTCCAGAGGAGTCATGCCGAGAATTTTCCTTGGCTAAGAGAAGATGCCTTATCCAAGCTACACCTGGCCTTTGCACTTTAGTTTAGTTCATCTCTGAAGGGTCATACCACTCTAAAACTTGGCGGAGGATGATTAGCAGCTTCTTGCTACTCAATCATAGTTCAACTTTCTCCCTCCACCCAGTTATGCTCCCAGTTTTTTTTTTTTAATGTGTCACTCTAGAAAGCCTGCCTCAATAAACTTTGAGTGTATAAGTCTCCACCACACACAGATACAATTGAAATAAACCAGGCAATTAATAACGGCGTGACAGCTGATCTATTTATTGCTAATTCCCATGATCAATACTTGTCTATGACCAGGATTTGACACTGATGATTTTTCTTTTCTTATGAAACAGTTCATTCCCTTGGTTTTCAGAATAACAAAATTTATCTAATTTTCCACTTACACACATAGTCAATCTTACAGTTTTTTGGTTGATTCTTCTTCATATTCTGTATTCTAAATGACACGTTGTCTCAGGATCTGGTCCTTCATCCCTGTCTCTTTTTTACCTATCCTCATTTTCTATAAATTGAAACATTTCAAGTTTCTCAATTACACAGGTAAAAATACTCACCGTCATCACTGATTCCTTTCTTTCTTTCATACACAGTTATGGAGTCTTTCAAAAAATCTTGGTAGCTCTACTTTCAAAACGTATTTGGAATTCAATCACTTCCACCACACCACTGCCTCCACACAGTCCCTCCCACCATTTTCCCACATCTGGATTATTTTAAGAGTTTCCTCACTGACACCCCTATTTCCACTTCTGCAGACTCTACTGAAGACAAAATGACCCTATGAATTCTCGACACTTTTATTTTCAAATTTTCCAGTGACTGACATCTCAGCAAGCGTAAAAACCAGTCATCATGCTATGATTTTATAAGAGTATGTGAGATCTGCTCCTGATTTGTAATTGCTAACTTGAATAAGATTTATGCTCTGCAGTCTCTCCTCCATGAAGAGGAGCTGGCCACCTAAAAAGCTGAATGAAGACCAGGAGCTCTAGATAGGGAAACCAAAGCTCTATCTAGTCCCACATTGAATACCAAGATTTTTACCACAGACTCCTGATTTCAATGGGGTTTGTTCACGTGTGAGAGATGCATCTAGTTCTACCTCAGGGACAGCAGTGATGGCAAGATGAAGCTGGGAGGAAGATTCTGTCTTGTCACGTTGTTCTATCTCAGCACTGATTTCACCAGATGCGAGGAGACAGTGATTCCTTCCTTGGGCAGCTTAAAACTAAAAAGCTCTGGGTGGCTTTCTTGAAATCTGTCGTCTCACATTTCCAGGTCTCTGTGCACTGGGTACAGATTGAGCATGGGGAGCAGTGACCCATACATGCACCAATCCTGTCTCTGCAGATGTTCCTTGGTGAACACAGATCAAGTAGGGCAACATGTATGCCTGGACATTTCTTTTTTGTCCACACAACGGCTCTCTTCCTTACTTTGTGGGCTTTATTTCCTGGCATCCTTCTATTTCCTTCACTCTATTCCAGCCTCAATGCCTCCTTGAGAACTTTTATTTTCAAATTTATAATTGGAATTCAGGAGGAGCAAACTACAGCAAAACTGTAAGCAAGTCCAGAGAAGAAAGGAGAGGTTCAACCCTTTATAGAAGAAAGGCAGAAGATGCAGTGCTGTTAAAAGTCCATTGGAGTAAACTGGAAGTTCGAAGTACAACGACTTTTCATTGGCTAAGTTGTGACACTCAGTCACCTTTTGGGCCATTGCCAAGGGAAGGGGAAAGTTTTCCTCCTTTTGTTGGGGTGGTAAAATATTAGCTAAAGTACTATGGATTTGCAAGATAACATCTCTTCCTGTTGGTCTGCCTTTGATGAGGAGTGATAGGGTGTGAGAGCTCCTGCCTGCTGGCCTCCAGACTCCATTTTAGTGAGGATTCCCTTTATTAATTCCCATGCCAGTTACTACTATTTAGTATTCAAATTGTGTGTTTTGCTTCTTAGAGCAAAACCCATAGAGAGCTCCCTATGGATGGTTGAGCTTATCCTGCAACACTTTGTATGACCCTGAAGTGCCAGGGAATTTAAATCCCTCCTGAAAGAGCTCTTCACTCAGAGCAGACGTGTGGAATTGCATTAAGTTTCAGCTCCCTTTTCTTAGATCATGACAAATACCCCCAGGGCCCTGCAGCAGGTTTACCATAAAGCTATTCTTTGTGGAAGTCTGCCCTTCTGACTTGCTCCCATTCCACATCTTGTTTGCCATGTCTGCCTTTATTGGTCTCTCTCAGTGTTTCTCCTTCATAAGAGGCTTGCAAATGAGTCCATGTCTCATGTCTGCTTCTGGGGAGTCTGAATTAAGACAGTGGGTAACAGAGGTGGTTCTAGGGAGTGGAATGTATTTATATGATCCTGAAGCTGGATAGATGGTACTGATTTCTGGCATATTGTATATTATAGCCTCACCATTGATCATTATTTTATATGCCATCATCTGAAGTGTGATCTTCAGGGATGGAATGAAAGTATGAGGTCTATTGAGTCAGACTCTATCCATAGAATTAGAAAGATATAGGAAGAATGGTGATTACAAGAGGGATGGAACTGATCGATTGTTGCTACGTTCTAAACAAAGAAAATGATAGGCTCAAGTAAACCAATCAGTAATTGAGTTTACAGTAGAAAGGTTATAAAGTATTCGTGTAAGCACATAAAGAGATATACTTTCCTGCAACTGAAGGGAAATCGATGTGGATGATTTAACGCAAGATCTAAGGGTAAAAGTCACAGGACTTCTAATTGAATTGCTTGCTCAGCAAGTCAAAAACAGACTCAGACATGCAAGGGATAGGACCTTGAAGCTTGGATTGGGGAAATCTGAGTGAATGGGCTAAAAACTATGAAACAAGCAGATCTTGAACCCTCTACATCTGCAAAAGGGGCTTGCTTTCCTTTGTTAGGCTATAGCAGACTCCCGGAGACTCTAAAGTGGATGGATCTGAGGCAGACTTCTTGCAAAACCAAACAGCCCATGAGATCTTCTCCCAAAATCCTTCTCGGCCATTTAACAAAAAGGTTTTATTAAGTTTTTAATCATGGTTTCCATAAATTCTAGAGTCCATTAAGGAGGAAAGAGATCATTCAGGATTGGAGTTGCTGGACCTGGCTAATAGGTACCAGCAGGAAATAGAAAAACAATCCTGGCTCCAGATTATAAGAATGGGAGAGATTTTAAGTGATTCAGAGTTTCGTGGTATGGAGAGAATACAAACTTCAGCGGCTGTCCAGAGTGTCTGGGCTCAGTCCTAGTCTGCTCTAGAAAGGGATCCTGGAGATATGATGAAACACATTACATGGGGTTAAACTTCCAGATAGGCCATGCTAGAGTGTGTGAAACCAGTAAAAAGGCTGAGGGACTGGTTATGCTAGAATGACTGTGTATTTTAGGATGACTCAAAGGACGTTTTAGCCTTACTAAGATTATCATAAATGTGCTTGTCGTAAGCTTGACTGTGTCTGTTGTTTGTAGGCCAAGACTGATGAGCAGGTGATGATATTTTGGAACTAGTGTCAGTGGTGATATGGAATTCTAAAACAACAAAGGCAAGGTGGTACAATGTAACCCCTACCAAGAGATAGGGAACAACATATTTCAGGAGAGCAGCACCAACAGAACATCAGCCTTGTTATGCAGGGATCTATAGTGGTGGCTAAAAGATCATCATAGTTCCCAGGGAAAGACAGAAAGGCTGCCAACGACAGTTTCTGTATATGTACGTATATTCAAAAAATATCTAGAATAGATGAGCAGAAAGTTTATGTTAACTACTCCAAAGAACAGTCTTTAAAAAAAAAATTATTTACTTATTTGAGAAAAAGAGAAGGAGAGGGAAGGAAGAGAGCACGAACAGGGGGAGGGGCAGAGGGAGAAGACAACTCCCCACTGAGCAGGGACCCTGACTCCTGGCTTGATCCCAGGACCCTGGGATTCTGACCTGAACCAAAGGCAGACGCTTAACCACTTAACTGACTGAGCCACCCAGGCACTCCTCCAATGGACAGTCTAAATCCCTGAACCTTGTTTCTAAATCTGAGCCAGTTCTCAGACTGAAAGTCCAATGATTAAAGCAGGGCCTGTGTCCTCCTGAGAAATAGCACTGTTGCCAGAGCAAAGATTCACAGTAAACATGATTTCATTCCTTCACCCCAGGAATCTATGGTCATGGGTACATGTGAAAAAGGAAGTGGCCACATCTTTTGATACAGCGTGTGGGTTGACACTGGTATTTAAGGGAAGCCAACTGTGATCAGAGACAACTGTGATCAGAGACACCACTAGGTGTGGACACTAGGTAATAAATTTGGCTCAATCATGTGTTCATCTCAGTGGGTGCAGTGACTCCATATACTCACAAGTCAGTCCCTATATCCTAAAGGCTTAATCTAGATAGATAGATAGATATAAAGCTAGCCCCTGACAGACACGTTCATTACTCCTTGAAATGTTGATAGTTATGGTGATAGGAAAGGTAAGAAGACCTTGAAAAGATTTCACTTCACACCACAGCCAAGAGAGTAAATGAAAGCAATGTTGCATCTGGGATAATAGCAGAAACCAGTGCCCTTCTGAAAGGCATGGAAAGTTGCAGAAATGGTGATCCCTATTGAGTTTTGTTTAATCCACCTGTCTGGTTACTACAAAAATCAAATGTGGGGCACCTGGGTGGTTCAGTCTGTTAAGCAACTGCCTTGGGCTCACTCAGATCATGATCTCAGGGTCCTGGGATCAAGCTCCATGTCGGGCTCTCTGCTCAATGGGGAGTCGCTTCTTCTCTCACTCTACCTCAGTGCTCTTTAAAATAAATAAATAAAATCTTAAAAAAATATAAATGCATCATGACATGCTGCAGTGAACTCCAGAAAACTTAACCAAGTGTTAGCCCCATACTCCGCTGCCCTTACAAGTGTGCCATTCTTTCTAGAACCAATAAACAGACTCAGGTTTGTTGTATATTCCAGGGCTAATTTTTAGTTCTAGAATTTTCAGTTTTCTTTTTAAATTTAATTTTCTACTCAAAAATACTATTTATTTTCTTAATATATACACACATATATATATGTGTACATGTATATATGTATATGTACTGTTTCCCAAGTTTATAATGATCAAATTTGGCTACCTATTTGTCTTCCAAGGAGTTCTTGGATTTTAATATTCTTTGACAGAAAGTGTCATACATACTCATTTTTGAAAAGGGAGCTACTAAACTTCAGAGCAGAAGACCTCTGAAGAGCCTAAGGAAAACAGTACATCTATTATCTATTATGAACTATTTAAATACAGCTGTTGCTTTTCATTTTATAATAACCTATAACCTAATGTGATTTCAGTAAAATAAAATTAAGTATTCAAATAGATGTTTCATGTCTACAGGAATTTTTGGGTTGTTATTTGTCTTTTAGGTTTATTTTTTAAGGGAAGAAAAGATAAGAGTTGGTTTATGATGTGCTCAGTCATATATTCACTTAATACTTTTTATTTGAGTAAGTACCTAAAAATAGATGAATAAATAAATATCTTCAACTAAAGTGGCACACACATGCTATAAATAATTATAAAATGGGTCAAAATACACTTCTGGGTAATGTATGAAGGGTAAGTACTCTGTCTCACGACACAGTTTTAGAAACAAAACAAAACAAAAATTAGTTTCCTAAATTCTGACCTTCAAGTTTTTGATATTTGCAAAAGATACAGTGGCATTTGTCCCATTTTATTATTTCAGGAAGAAAAACCACATATTTACATTTAAATATTTATTTATAAATAAGATGCATGGATAAGTAAATGAATACATGCTTAATGAGATAATCGAGTGAAAATATAAATATAAAAACATTAAATCCAATTAAACAAATAAAAACGTTAGCCTAGAAACATTATTTATTAGCGATAGGTCAATTGTAACACACACCATATCTAATATTTGTGAACTTGTGAAGATTTTAAAAAATAAAATCTTTTGAAGGAAAATCTGACCTTGAAAGATATTTTTCAGTAGAATAATTCAGAGATCTTTGGGTTTTGATTAATATTGTTCAGTTGATCAATATTTGCTGTGAGAAAGATCCATAACGAACCTATGTGAAAAAATAAGGTGTAGATTGATTTCTATATTCCATCTAGAAGTTTTTAAAGAAAATACTCGAAGCCTCAAAGTGTGTGTGTGTGTGTTTCTGATCCATTTGTCTGAATAACATTTTTTTTTTTTTTTTTGACAGATAGAGATCACAAGTAGTCAAAGAGGCAGGCAGAGAGAGAGGAGAAAGCAAGCTCTCTGCTGAGCAGGGAGCCCGATCCAGGGCTCGATCCCAGGACCCTGAGATCATGACCTGAGCCAAAGGCAGAGGCTTTACACACTGAGCTACCCAGGTGCCCTGAATAATGTATTCTAGTACTCTCTCAGGTTCATCTGCTGTTGTGCCCTCCACTATCCCATACTGGAATCAGCATAAGGCTTTAGTTCAAATTAGGGTCAAGTGATATTACAGATTTATATCTATAGGCTGTCCCCACCTTTATGTTGATTGCATTGTTTCTAAATTCGTGAAATTTGTATCTGCTTATATTTTCTATAGACTCAAAATCTCTTGGCCTTGTCTCACTCAAGGAGGCTTATCCAAGTGGATGAGTTGCTTCTTTGTAAAAGTTAATTTTTACCCAAAAATAACATCTGAAATGTTAAAGAAATGGGTCATTCTTCATTCCATGACAATGTTATTGTAAAGACAGAAAAAGTAGTCTGTCAACAACCTTCAGCATGCATAACTCACAGTTATTTATTTCCTTTTGAAAATATATCTGCTATCTTATCCTGGGAAGATGCCAAGAAAGCAACTGTAACAAAACTTGTAACTTTGTAAAGAGGTGCCAAACAGGAATTTAGACACATCTAAAAATAATCTGTATTCCAGTGTTCCTAGAAGCTCCTTTACTTTCTTACCCACCCCTCCCCCAATCTTGATAGACTCCTTTGGTTCTGGACTCTGTTCCAGAACAAATCGGTAAACCTATGCATTTTTTGTTAAGGGTATTGCTAAGTATATCTTGTGATAAAATACGTATATTAAATATTCTATAGGGTATACAGATGCATTTTGATGCAACATTTATGAAATTATATGTTATTAAATTGAATTGATTCATATTAAGTAATCTGCATTCAATTTCTATTTCCTGACATTCTCAGAGAAGTGGTGACTGAGGGGGAAATATTTTATTTTTGTGACAGTTCACCAAACACTAACTTCTTATATTACTTGTAATATGTCAGTCCTAGAGCTATTTTTTTACATGGAAATTGGCTTCAGACACATTCGTAATGGCAGCAGGAAGCCAGAGTGTGGCTGCTGAGATACATACCACTTCACAGCAAAGAATAGAATAGAACCATAAGATAAGCCTTGAAGTTTTTAAGCTGTACATTTAATTTCCATGGGGAAAGACTCTATCTACCTCACCCATAGAATTTTGACCAGAAATTATGCAGAAACTTACTGTAAGCCAAAAGCCAAAATTTAAAAGAAAAAAACATGCAGGTCCTCAGTGAGTTATATTTTGGTTTTAGTTGGAGATAAAAAGAATACATGAACTTTTCTGTAACTTTGGAAATTTGAATTCATATTAATGTCACACTTTGGAACCCCTGGTATATGCTCAAAATGAGCAAAGTATTCCATTTGTATCTTTAAAAATTAGTTTGGGACTTTTCTAAATCTGTATTATTTCTTATGACATTCAAACCTTGTATAACAGTTTTCATTCAAGTCCTGTCTTGAGATGGTTATCTAATTTAGGAGTGACTTTCTTGAATTTTCTAATAATTCCAATCATACACACAATTTTTTACTGACAAATATATTTTATATGTAATCACAAAGTTTACATATATTTTATATGTAATCACAAAGTTAAATTTCACTAATGATCCTGAAAAGGAAAGGGATAATAAAATGAAATGTGTTGAGAAATATTATTAAAAGGCAATTATAGAATACATATGTAGAAAAATTATTTTTGATTTGAATTTCACTACCTATGTATCTATGTGTCATATCTAACTATGTATCTATTTGTACATCCATCCAAATAAATATCAAAACATAAAGAACATAGCTCATAAATTATAATAATTGATAAAAGAAAAGATCAACAGTAATTATTGAGCTTAGTTAGTAGGTTGATCACTTGAATGTTGCACAAAAGACAGGGAAGATTGAGGGTCATCAAAGAAGAGAAATTGGGATCCACTCTACTATAAAATCATTTGTTGTTATTGCTACTGTTGTTACTGTAGCCTATAGCTAAACCTGCACACAAAGAAAAATGATGACAACATTATTGGGGTGCCTGGGTAGTTGAGTAAGTTCAATGTCTGACTTTGGCTCAAGGTCATGATCACAGGGCCCTTGAATAGAACCCCGTTGGGCTTCCGACTTAACATGGAGTCTGCTCGTCTCTCTCCTTCTCCCTCACCCTCTGCTCCCCACCCCTGCTTGTGCATTCTCTCTCTCTCAAATATTTAAAATCTTAAAGAAAAAAAAGAGAGAGAGAAGAAAAATGATGACCATATTCTTATGCATAGGTTCCAGATATACAGATCACCTTCATTTATTTATCCATTTGTTGAGTGAGTATTTACTGAGATTTCAGTATTCATCCCCTGTTACAGGTATCAAGCACCTAAAATCAAATAAGGAGTTAGAGTCAAGAAAATTAACTTTTAGTGCAGGAGACTAAAACCCTGTGTGTTTCAGATCACTATAGATAAATGAGCACAAAGGAAGGGTGTGTAAAGTAAATGAGTCATAGATGTCCCCATAAGAGGAGCTTTTAACTGAATTTTGAAAGATGCATAAGTATGTCTTTCATAGTTCATCAAGGATAAAGAAGGTTAAAATACTCTTCATATTGTTGGCCATTTATAAAATATTTTTTAATAATTCTACAACTGGAACTTAAAGTGGAAGATTTAATCTAATTTTGTTTAAAATCTAAACAGCTTTGAGTCTCAATTTATATGATCTAGGCAGATAACTTGTTCAGATGTCCCAAGGGATCTGTGCTAATAAGTAGTTACTTTATTTTTTTTGTACAATAAAGTTATTTTATTGTGTAATATAGAATTAAACACTGAACATACACATATATACAAGATATACATATATTGAAAAACTTGGTTTTGGGCCATAAAAGTCTAATCTAGCTATTACTACTTCACTATTAGTCTATTATTATAATACTTTTAGATACAAGTAAAAAGTCTTAGATTATTTGAAACTGGCATAATAATTCAAAGTAGTAAAACAACAGTATACAAAAAAGAGAAATGACGAGAAAGCAATAAAAGATAAAAAAATATATGTAAAAAGTTACCTGGAAATAATGACTGTTGAAACTGAAAGCCAAGTAAATTAAACATATGTAGTTTAGGAATGCCATGTTTATGTGTGATTTTCTTTTTAATTTGCATTGAATGTGGATGGAGGATTAGAGAGATTATTGAAAGAAAATATTATGTCTTTCCAAACAATGACAAATGACCTATTTGCAGAAAGTAAACCATTTTACAGTAAATTTTATGAGGATTTGTGAAGAAGTAAAGGCAATTAATGGAATAAATGAGGAATTCTGGAAAAAAATAATTAAACACAGCATTGCCACATGAAAAAATGTTTCAAGATCAAGTCAAATAATCAAATCATATAGCATACTTAGTTTAACAGGATCATAGTGGCAGATCACATGACCTTGAGTCTGGATGTCTGTTTTACTGAGAAGAAGAATGTCGAAGTCCTCCTGAGTCTTACTGGACAGATATTACTGTGAACCACAAATACATCAGTACAATTCCAGTGAATTTATGTCTCCCAGTTAAAAAGACTTCCCACCCTCATCTCCCAGATTTCTGCTTGATCTAAAGCATATTTCTCCAGGAGTCTTCAGAGGCAAAGCCATCATGAAAGAAACAGTGTTCTCAAAAACCTTATTATTAAATGATTAAACATGAACTTTTTCTGCCCAAACCTTCATATAGAGAGTCTGAGGTGCTGGTACCCGTTGACTGCTATGCTCTCTTTTATCTCTCTCTCTCTCTCTCTCTTTTCTTTCTTTTTTTTTAAATATTTTATATGTTTTTTTAAAGATTTTATTTATTTATTTGACAGAGAGAAATTACAAGTACACTGAGAGGCAGGCAGAGAGAGAGAGAAGGAAGCAGGCTCCCTGCTGAGCAGAGAGCCCGATGCGGGACTCGATCCCAGGACCCTGAGATCATGACCTGAGCCGAAGGCAGCGGCTTAACCCACTGAGCCACCCAGGCGCCCCTCTCTTTTTTTCTTTCATGCTTATTTTTCCATCTTTCTGTTGGTTTCAGGTTTTTAATTATTAAATTACATTCTTAAGTCACTTTTAACCTGTCACTGTATGTCAGAAGGAGGACTTCATTGTACACAAGTCTAGTGACATCAAGACTCATTTTCCTTACAGACTTGGGATTAAGATAGGATATGTTCTCTTGAGTGATTTCTGGTTGGGAAGAATCTTGGCTTAAAGGAATATTTCAAGGCATTCTAAGAATTCTAATTCTGTCCATATAGTCACAGGTTTCTTTTTTCTGCAATGTTCTCCAGGGACTTAAAATATTCCAAATAGCAGCTTATTTGATAAATAATTGGAATTCAACTATGACAAATGAAAGTCATGAAAAGCCCTCATAATGGCCATCATCAATGAGCCCAGAGGGTTCCACTGATACTAGTGGTAGGGATTTGTAAGAACCAACAAAATCTGTCATATGATGAGACTCAATCTCTCCTTTGACCAAAAGAAGAAACTGTGAGATGTTGTGAAGGACTGAAAAATGTCCAGTTAGCCACCCATCTCATCAACATTACTCTGGTGATGTGACTTTTCTTCCCCACCTCTGATATTTGTATGATCTTAACCTTTAAATGCTTCCTTAGCCCTCTTCATAAGACTGTATTACCAAACAAACAGCTGTTTGTTTGGTAATTCCTCCCTCTTTTAAAATCTGTCTTTAGCCAACTATTCTCAAAAACTAACTGAATAGATCGGTAAAACCCCATAGAACACTACCCATCTCTCCTGGGCCCAAATGCAGCTTTGTGATGATTTTAAAGTTGTCACATTCTAAGGAATTATGGTTAATAATACACCCATTTCTTCTCTTCCACTAATCTTACAACTTTCACAGCCCTAAAGATTATACATGGAACACTGCCAAGTGAGGACATTATCTTCTAATGAGTGTTCTAGCCATTCCTCTGACACCAAATACCAATTGAAAACACAAACCTAGTACTGCCCTTGATTTTATTCTTTCCAGATTATGAATAAAATGAAATTTCCCTCCTTCAGCATAACAGTCTCGTTCTGAACAACTGCGGCATTCTTGGACCACAGAGCAATTTGTTGGTCCTTTGAGACACCTTGCCCAGTTATAGTCATTCCCTTGATCAAGGTGGAGAAGTTTGGAGCAAAAGATATTTTCAGAAGTTAGAATCCTAACCAGCCAAAAAATAATAATAATAATAAATAAAATAAAATAAAACAACTAGAGTGAAAAGCGAACATTAGAGCTGATAGAAAGAAAGAAGCAGCAGCAGTTTCTTCTTCAATATTACTGCAGTGATCATCCTTGCCTTTTACACAATCCATTTGTCCCTGTGGAGTTCATTACCCACAGTGGCTTTAGTTACCTAGTAGGAAAATAGTAGTCCTTAAGGGTACTATAAATGCACAAACAAATAACTTTCATCATCTTGTTGACATAAATTGTCTATGTCATTATGGTAGTCTTCTCATTGGAAGACACGTAGCGCACGGAAAATGCAAAGAAACCCTGTTCTTTATAATTGTTATTTTAATATCATACTTGGTATATTATTCATTTAGACAAGCCCTTTCTGCTTGATTGCTACTCTTTTACAGAAAATCGATCAGCCTGGGATCAGAACAGAAAAGCTTTTGAATATTTCCTGCCCACCTTCTATTGGTTGCTTAATTGCTTTACTTTTTCATTTACAAACACATTTTTCAAATTAAACAGCTAAAATATTTTTACTTAATCAGAATAATCAGGGTCCTTGGAACACTACTAAACACAGGAGAATACAGAAATATTTTTCAGGGGCATAGTCCTTAATCATGTAATCTTATTCTCCATCTGCTTCGGGTCTTGGTAGGGGAGTACAACGATTGGCTGTTTTAAAGATTTGTCTACTGTGTTTGATCAATACACTCACTAACTTAAACATGGGGGTGATACTTTTATCACTCATTCAGCCTAGGATCATTTTTGTGAGCTTTTAGAAAGGAAAAGGAGCTATTTCTCCTCCTAAAGTACAGCTTATTCATTTGGGGCCTTAAGAAAAAAATCAAGCCCACAGTGTTTCTTCAAAGCATTAGAAAAGAAAAGATAACACAATAAAGATTTTTTTTAAAGTTTTAAGTCATGTGTAATTCTGAGTGACAACAAAACAAATCCATACTATGCCTTTAACTATTGTTGCATTGGTTAAATAAGAGGCATTTAGATTTGCCAAAGTAATGTTAGAGAGGTCAGGGAGAAATAAACAGGTCTGAAAATTCTTCAGAACGTGGTAACTACGAAAAAGTGGCCAATCTTTGATATGTCTAATGTCACACTTCTTACTGCTTACTATTTTGATAGGTTGCATTTATTGCTATTGACAAAAAAGGAGAGAAAAGCTGAAAATGAAATCTGATTATTTACTTATATTATACTCAAGAAAAATAATTATAATTCTATTTGTAGTTAGATTCACATTAGAATATCTCCATTGCAATAAGGAGTGCTTTCAAGTATAAGAAAATGTTACATAACTGACATGTTACATTACTGACATAAAATTATGTATATTATATATATAAAATGTGCATATATATATATTTTATTTGTATATATACATGAAATTTATTTTATTAGTTTATATGTATTCACCTGTACACACCTCAAATATAAAACATGTAGAATCAGAATAAACAGAGACCTACCATTCAGTAACAAAGACTGGAATTTCAAGAAGGAATTACTGCTTAAAGTTTCACCTCAACCTTCACATGTGACAGAAATTTAATTCAAAAGTCTGAAGTATACAATCCCAAAGCAGCAGGGTTTTTCTAACATACTATTTTGTAGTGTCAGAATGCTTTTCAATTAAATTATTCCAGATGTTTAAGAATGAGAAATAAAAATTTTTACGTTAATTTTCCAGTTTTATTCAGATGAAATGGACATATAACATTGTGTTCACTTAAGACATACAACAAAATAATTTGCTATCTGGATATATCATGAAATGATTACCATGAAAATTTATTATCCACTCCCTCACATAGTTATATTTTTTCTTGCGACGAGAACTTCTATCATCTATTTTCTAAGTTTCAAAAATACAATACCATATTGTTAACTATAGTCACCATGCTGTACATTACGATCTTAGACTTAATTTTAAAACTCGAAGTTTATATCATGAATCTACTCTCTGTATTTGTGAGTTTGGCTTTTTTAGATTCTACCTATATGTGAGATCATACAAGGTCTGTCTTTCTCTGTCTGATTTATTTCCCTTAACATAATGCCCTCAAGGTCCATCCATGTTCTCAAATGGCAGAAATTCCTTCTTTTTTTATGGCTGAATAAATCCTCAGAAGAGGATTTGCTGTATAATATAGTAGTTGCTTTTTTTGTTTGTTTGTTTTTAAGATTTTATTTATTTACCTGTGAGAGAGAGAAAGATAGCAGAAGGAGGAGCAGAGGGAGGGGGACAAGCAGACTCCACAATGAGTCTGGAGCCTAAAGTGGGGTTTCATCTCATAACCCTGAGATTATGACCTGGGCTGAAACCAAGAGTTGGTTGCTTAACTGACTGAACCATCCAGGCACCGTCATATAGTAGTTCTATTTTTAAATTTTTTGGAACAGCATCCATACTGTTAACCATAATGGCTGTATCAATTTACATTCCCACCAACAGTACACAAAGATGCTCCTCCACATCCTTGACAACATTTGTTACCTCTTTTCTTTCTGATGATAACCATTCTAACAAGTATAAGATGATATTTCTTTATGGTTTTGCTTTACATTTCCCTGATGATCAGTAATGTTGACCACATTTTTGTGTACCTGATGGACATCTACCTGTCTTCCTTCAGGGAGAAAAAAAAATGTCTGCTCCATTTCTCTATCAATTTTTAAATTTTCATTTTAAAAATTAGTAATGAACAATATCTAATAAATTTGCATTTATTTCCACTCAAATAAATCAGAAAAAATTTAGAGTTAACACAAATTCATCCACAATGATAGTAACAATAGCAAGTTACATTTTTACTGAACATTTCCTATGATCTAGGCCCTGCTCTCAATATCTGAACATACAATTTCTCATTTAATCTCCTTGATAGAAGTGTCAAAGGTTTACTTGTTTTTCACAACTGATAATAATGCCATGATTACAACTTACACTGAGCATATGTTTCCAAACATTTTATCTGGCATTTCAGCTGCCATGACATATTTGTGTTGTGTCATTGGATTGGAATATACCAATATATATCAAATGCTCATCATCAAAATATTGAACAAATAGAAAATAATGCATGATTTCATGTATATACTGTGTCACAAAGGGCACAATAATCAACTTTTAATCAAATTTTATGTTCTTAAATTATGTTTCTAAATTATTAAGGTATCATGATTCTTTTCAGCACTTCCATATACCTGTACAGAGATAGCTTTCAGCATTTAAGTTGCCAATAGGTGCTGTGTGAATAGTGTGTGTATATTAAAAAAGTAATTAAATAATTTTGCTAAACAGTGTAACTAGACAAGTTTAAAAATCTGAGTCTTAGTGACAGATTTTAGAAATTTTATGCAAATTATTTTTAACTTCTAAAAAAGCTGTAACGGATTCATTAATATCTTCTTTTGCAAAAGAAAATATTATAAATTTTTAAAAACATGCTGTTCTATGGACACTGTTGTAACATTGTAATGATGTCTCAGTAGGACCCACATATTAACACCCTTAACAGCTACTAGGAGCATGAGAGCATTCGCTCAATGGGCTCTAGGAGGTTGGGGTGGGCGATTGCAGCATCACTGAAGCATGAATGTAACCTAATTAATAAACTGAAACTGCTACATTCATGCTCTCCTTTCATTTCTCTTATTTCACTTGCATGATATGTGCTCTTGTGTTCAGTGAAATGTTGTTTCTCACTGGCATATTGCAGTGTTTCTTGTCCACCTGCTGCATCTCCCTGCTATGTCAGGAGGCTGGGAATGCAATTATCTTTTTTGCTCAGGAGTACTCTAATTACAGTCTAGCATACCATGTAGCTTCTGCTGTTAAAAGCTATTGTAAATGTCCCCTCTCTAGAAGCACATATAAAAATGTATTTTTTAATTTCTTATGCGTCATGTTTATGGATTGAATTTATTTCCACAAAATCCTAGCTAAATTCTTTCCAGTCATTTTTAATGAACACACATAGTAACTTCCATTACAGAGAACTAAGTAAAGATAAGAACAAATGAGGCTCACACCTCTTAAAAACAACAAAGCACTTCCTCTATGAATATTTTTATCAGCTCCACAGTTGTTTTAAGAATATCCATCAACCTTTTGATATCCCTCCATTCAATGGAATGACTAACTCTTTAGTTCCATGTAAGTCATACAAAGAGCATTATCTGTTTGAAATAGTGAAAGATCACTTGACAGAACAACTTAAACCCTGCATTTTAACTTTGGATGCTATAAAATGTGTAATTATGGCAAAAAAAAAAAATCACTGCTTCTATGTCATAGTTTCCTTTGAATCATGAGGGTGATTTAATGACCTTTAGAATTTCATTGTTTTCTAAATTTATTTGATTCATTTGTCTTTACTACTTGTCAAACAACAACTTTGTAGGTAGGAAGAAATCAGAAGCAGATATATTTATTTATAACAATCCCATATAATCAAAATAAATCATCATTAGGTGGCATTGTCGCTTGTTTCATGTTCATGAACATCAATAAAGTTAAGGTATCAGAAATCCTAAACATTAATGATAGGCTTCTAGTTTGTCAATGTGTCATGACAGTAACAGCAAGTAAGTTCTTCTTACCATACAGTATCTTGCCAGCAACTTGCAAGGATGAGTAAGACTTAAGATATTTACAAAGATAAAGACATGCATATAACACATATGAATGTTTATTTTATATGTGTGCATTAAATATATTGTCCCTTTTTATGAATGGATTAGTTACTATAGATGTACAGTACAATAATTCTACTTAAATTTTGCAATCTGATAAATGCTGACATATGCAATGTGTATATAATTATCACTGCGATCAAAATAATGAACATATGTATTACTCTCAAATGTTTCCTGTGGCTTCAAAAGTCCTCTCTGTTACTACTTTTTTCAAGGTGGTGGTTAAATGCATTTTTTTTAAAAAAGAAAACATTCAATATCAGAGGGTAATTGCAATATGTTTTACCGGAGGCCATAAAGGATCATTATCTCCTTTCCCCATCACCTACTCCAGCACAGCTGCTGACCTAGGCTGCTTGGATGATTGGGTAGTAAGAGCTTCATCCCTAAATGGTACAACTCATTTGTTTTCTTGCTGTCTCAAGGTTGGGGTTACTGCAATTTGCAATTGATTATTACCATCAGGTAGATGAGTAACACTGTAACCTCTGTTTTCTAGACATGCTCCAATCCACATCAGGAAGTCTAACTACTGACAGTAACTTAAAAAAAGAAAAAAGAATCTATTTATTTTTGAGAGAACGAGTGAGCAGGGGATGGACAGAGAAAGAGGAGAAATGGAGAGAGAGAATCTCTAGCTGACTCCCCACTGAGTACAGAGACTGACCCAGGTCTCGATCCCAGAACCCTGAAAACATGACTTGAGCTGAAATGATGCCAGTCAGATACTTAACTGACTGATCCACCCAGGGGTACCCCCCCCTTTTTTTTTTAATCTGTGGTTCTGCTATTATTGGGACTGCAAATGACCATGAGGCAATCACAGCTTCACATTCCATAGAAACCCTATCTCTACTTCCACCCAGTAAAACTATCTTTGCTTGGAAGTAAGAGTTCTAGTGCAACAAAGCTGAAATTTGGCATGATAGGAAGCATAATTCTACAAGTGAGTCACTGGGAATGTTGTTGAGAAGGGCTGATCCTATTTCCACACACTTGCTTTCTGGACCTGTGCATGATGTTTTCTAGTTTTTTGGTACCCAGTGCCAATACCATGTCACTGGCTCAATGACTGTAATTAATCTAGACTGTAATTAATCTAGAAAGTTTTAAACTAAATTTTCTGAGTATTGTCCCCAAGCTGAACCAGCTAATCTTTATCTGGGCTTTGATGGTCCTTTGCAATATTCTAATAGTTCAGGTGTTTATCAGGGATGTACTATTTGGTAGGACCAGTGGATAACATAATCATTTTTTCATGTTGAACCTTCTCTTCCATTAAATGGGCCCTGGTTTAATGCAAAGTAATATAAGGTCCCACACAATTAAATAATCATCAGTTCTTACCTTGGTGATGGCAGAGATGCAGTCAGCAAGAAGGACAGACCCATATGAGAAATAAGTGTTAATTCCAGGAATAATAAATTTCCAATTTCTCAAAGGTAGAATAACTTAGCTGTAGTCAAGTTGATACTGTGGCTACCTGGACTTCTCAAGAGACTTTGCTCTGCAGAGTAGAATGCAGCACAGGTTTCTGTGGTTGAAAGATCCAGAATCAGCATTGGCAGGAGCCTTGCTTCTGTGCTCTTATATCATGTTCATCTTTTTGCACCATGGAGACTATATTCACTGATCCATCATATGAATTCTACCAGTCAGTTTTGAAATAACTCCTCTCAAATAACGTTCCCCTTTATCAGAGGCATTGCTTTAAGATTCAAAGATCCACATAGTATGTTCCCATTAATACATATCCTTATTCTTCTCTAAACTGTTTTGTCTCCAAACTTCTAATAATATTCTTTTTAGGTTTTTTACTTATGAACTAAGCCAACGTCCACTGTCCAGGAATCCACATATGTCTTCATCAAGCTACATACACAACTACACAAGATTTATTAAGAAGAATATGGCTTATAGTGAGGATTTTCCATTCCTGATGTTTGCTCGGATTATAATTAAGTAAGGCAATAATACAGCAGTGGTTTGTTTCCTGTTTTAACATGCTGAGCAATTTTATGACCTACACAGAATTTTTAATTTCCTCCATTAAGTGCATATAAGAAACCACACAAGGAAGCACAGGTGAAGTCTAAGAAGAGGTGAACAGATTAAAAGATGTCGGTGAGATGGGAGTCTGACCCGTCTGTTTCAGCTGCCCACAGTGGCTTGCTGCTCTCTCTGGAGCTGTCTGAACTATCCAAACTATATCATTTGCATCATGGGTTTGATTACTAGTATCTCTGCTGGCCTATTTTGTGGGTCTGACAATACTGTGACCAGCTCTGGTCACTTAGGTACTTGGTATCCCACTCTCAGCCTCTTAACTCCAGTAAGTTTCAGTAACATGTCAAAAACTATTACTTAGCTGGGAAACCGCTCTCTGTGTCAGAAGACATAACCTTGCACAAAAATCTTGGTGTCTATAGGAGATGTAAACTCTGACAGCAGATCACTGTTGATGCTCTTCCTTTAAAGAAGTGAAGTCCATTTTTACCATTTCTTTGAATGTGGGAAAACTTTTTGAATTGCTTTAACTAAGTAATGAATCACTAAACTCTACTCCTGAAACCATTGTTGCACTATATGTTAATTAACTAGAATTTAATAAAAATTTGAAAAAACAAATTACTTTAACTAATTGAAATGCACTTTGAAATAATGCTGTTTTTCATAGTTAAGATCCCTCAAGAACAGATTCTGAGTGGAGTTTAATGCACATGATGTTTATCAGGGGGATCTCTTGCCTGAGAGTGTATCTTTGATATGAAAACCAACCAAATCTGAGTCCATATCTCCATCTGTCCCTGTAGTAGGGGACACCATACCTCTACCCTAAATCACCCCAAGGCCAGGTACTGGACAACTAGGGACCACGCCCATGTACAGAACCCACCAGATTTATTCAAAGTATCCTATCTTAAATCTGCTTATCCTGACACCCTTTCCTTCCTACCAAAAAAAAAAAAAAAAAAAAAAACCACAATATAGTTTTCTGCCCATGTTTTCTGTTGGCATCTTTTGCCTCCTGACTGACCCTGATGCTTCTGCATGTGGGCATTCCACTTAGGAACTGTGAGTAACAAATTATTTTCAAAGGAGTGGTCTTCTGATCTATTGGACTCTGCATACTTGAATAAAAACAGATCCTGGGTACATTTTATTTTATTTTATTAAGATTTATTTATTTATTTATTTATTTGAATGAGCAGGAGGAGCTTCAGAGGGAGAGGGAGAAGGGGGCTCCCCACTGAACAGGGAGCCTGATGTATGGCTGGATCCCAAGACCCTGAGATCACCTGAACTGAAGGCAGTTGCTTAACCAACTGAGCCACCCAGGCACTGCTCCCAGGTGCATTTTAAAACAATTCTTCGAAGCTTCAACCTTATAAAGAAGGTTAAATAATTAGATGATGAGCGATCATGTGGAATGAAAAAACCCTCATAGAAGAGAGCCAAGACTGTCCAGTCAATGACCTGCACTAATACTTCATACAGGAAAGGGAATTTTCCCCGGATATTTCGGGTCAGCTGAGTCCCTAAGTGAATGGAGTCCCATGAGTGATCACAACCAACACTACTTGTGCCTCGTCAATCCTGAGGAGCATGAAAAATAATAAACCTTTACTGTTTCAAGACCCTATGTTTCCATATGATTTGTTATATCACAGTAAGTTATTAATCATGATAATGAAATGATCAGAAATTAATAAAGTTAGTGGACTGACCATTATAACAAAATCTGAAATGCATGGCATTGGCTTTTGGAACTGTTAATAAGTAACAGCAGGAAAGATGGTTAGAAAGCTGTGATGGGAAGTGAAAGTAATAGTAAACTAATTAGTGGTGGAGTGTGGAATGCGAGGAAAGAAATTGCTATTGGAAGGTGAAGAAAGAGACATACAATATACAATAGTTATCTGCAGTAACACAGAAGATCGAAAATATGCCAAACGAATAGGTATATAAAGAGATTCTCCAGCAAGATGTTAAATAACTGCCGATTTTAGTTGCATTTGCTAAGATGCAGGTAGAGAGTAAATGATGAAGAAATTGTTACTTTTTCAAGAAACTTCTAGAAGACACTTTTCCAGCCCAGGACTTGCTTGTTTAGAAACATTAACTTTATCATTTCCCGTTTCTCCAGCTGGAAAACAGTTGATAAGTTAAGAAATGGCCTAGGGCAAAAATTTAACTTTAAAAATTTAACTTCATCCGAGGTCTCAGAGGCTATCCAGAAGCAGAAGCAGGTGTTAGGCAAAAGGCCATATGAAGGCAGGCATAGTATCCACTGCTGCTTCCCCCGCCTTGATTTATAAACCTGATTCATAAATCCAATAGATTAACTGACACATACTTTTACAAAGTGAAATGAGACATTAATTAGTGGAGAAAAAAATAGAATCTTCCTCTTCTACCTCTGCAGAGAGGTTCTAAGAGTCAATTTCTGCCTCTCCACCTCTTGGTGTTTCCATCCTTAGGCAAAGCAGCACGTGATCGGACTGAGGAAAGCCTGACTCACATGTGTACAACATCTATGTCATACACCAGCAGTGGCTGCACTTTTTTTTTTTTAATTCACTGTCTGTCTTGTACAATCTGTAAGAAAGGCAAAGATTTTCTTTTCCTGTAAGAGTTCCCTCAAGTCTGGAAGGCATGAGCCCACTCTACCTTCTCTGTCTTGACCTGAAAAAGAAGGGGCTCTGATTACTAAACTCTAATCCATTTAGTTAGATTAACAGGAGGTCCCAGCATATTTTTCAAACCAGCTGATAGTTTATACATATATGATTCTTATGTCTCCCTTTAGCTAAGAACTCATCCTGTATGTATTATGGGCCTGAAACAGGAAAAGATGAGTGCCAGAACTTAGGCAGCAAACCCTACACTGCAATGCTCACAAAAGCTTCATGTAATTGTGTGAGCCATTTTGAAAAGTTTCATGTAATTGTGTGAGCCATTTTGAAATAAGAGCAAAATAGTGCTGCAACCATATTAATTGTGTGTTTTCAGTCATTTTACATCAATTTACTGGGTGATTCATCTTTATCCTCATTTCATGTTCTATGTGTTTTGGGGCTTTAGTTTGTCCTGCTGGATTGGGAAATCACTTTCCTTCCGGGATTTGCATATATTAATAACCCATGCCTCCTGGATGAGTTTTTGGTGAACAGAATTCCGTTTTCACTGGACTGTTCTCTATGACTGACAGCTTAAAAATATTCTCCTTCAGAACATGCTTTCATTTGATTTATTAATCAAGACAAGTGATTAAGAGAAAAAAAAATTACGGATGAGAGGGGCAAAAGGAGGAGGGGAAGGAGAAGCAGGAGGGGGAGGAGAATATGCCAGTAAACTGCACAAAAGCAGATGCCCAGCAGTGATTTCCTGATCGCAACCTCATGGCTGCTGCCGATACTCTGTGGTGGAAATGGCTCCAAGTACCTGATTCTCTCCGTGTCCCACAAATCTCCCAGCCATTTCTTTTTGAACTAGGGGGACTGTGAACAAAATCCTCCACAATTTGGGCTCTACTTTCTTCCAGAAACACTAAGGCATGCATTTGTGTGTGCATGTGTGTGTGTGTATGTGTGTGTATATTTTTTTTAACTTAATTCAAAATACAACTGCCACATATTCTTTAGTGTTAATACTCTAAGTTTGAAATACTTAATTTTAACAAAAAGACTTCCCATCTGCTTTTACTATTTTTATTTAAGATCTAAGGATGTTCTAACTCTCATTAACTAATATGCTTGAGTCCACCCTCACCCCATCCTTTAGAGTATATGCATATGTGCTAAGGAAGCTGACCTCTGAATGAAATAAGAATTGAATGATTGAGCTACAAAGAGAAAATAACTGCTTTTAATAAAGTTTCTAATAACTTTAATTTTTGTGCCAAAGAAATACTCATAAATCATGTAAATCCTAGAAGAATTGTATACAGGTATCAAAAATCAGTTTACATTTTTAAAAAACTTAGAGTGATCCAATTATTTGTGCTGTAATACTACTCTTTAAAGTATTTTTAATTTAGGGGTAAAATACAGCAATACCATAATTAAATCCAGAATTAATATATTGAATATTTAATAATGTATTCCTGGAAAGAATCTTATGTGTCTTGAGGAATGATTGCACCTCCAACTAAAAAGTAGGATTAAAATCTTATAGAATATAGAATGACTATTAAATCAAGGTCTCTATATAGTCAATTCATACAACATAATCTCTTAGTAGTAATTTGAAATGCCTTTCCCTTCAATTTTCCTGAAAAATTAATTTAGTTTATTTTTATTAGAATTTCTTATTTCCTTTATGAGCAACACATGCACTAAGATTATGCATTGGCCTTACATTTTAAAGATGTAAGTGCTGAGTAAAAACAGAAACTCATTCAAAGAAGATGTTTACTGACAAGTTCCAACGACCCCAAAGCATCTCAGATATAAAACAGATTTCAAATTATGGTCTTGAGTACATTATCAAGAGAGAAATGATGCTTTGTTTCCCTAATTCATTGCATCACATTGATTCAAAATGCCTAACGTTAAATGGTAAATATGAAGATACCATTTACAAGTAATTTAAAGTAATTTAAATTTAATTAAATTAGAATAACATTCAATGCACATAATTATTCTGTTCATAGCAGCATTTAAGTGATAATGGTTATTGTAAAAGTAATGTTAGATGAGTGTTTTTCAGCTAAATTTTTTTTTAAATAGGTTTAAAAGCATTCAAGTAAGGGCGTCATTTATAAATCCCCATTTCAATCTCTTTGCTTTATTTTTTCTCATTTTTTTTTAAATAAGAGAAACTTTCCCATATTTGTCATGTGAATCTCAATACAAATATTTAAAATTATTTTCATAGATACAAATTTCATCTTAGTGCTTGTTGAATACACTGCCTTATTCAATTTAACTCAGTACTTTAAGAGTGAGAGCATGCAACAGATTTTTAAATACACAATATAGATGTTGCATATATATTAATGAATATTAAATTTTTAAAAATTCAGAAATTACAGCTTATTTTGATCAACAAAAAGAAATGTCTCTTAACCTGAGTGATACATTGTTTTACTCCAAACACCATTTTTAGGTGAAGCCAACTCATGCATAGTAAGAATCACAGGAAGAAATACAAAAATCAGTTAGATTCAAATTGCTGTAATTCATACACAACTGAAATGGGTCACCAGGATAACAATTTCCTGGGGTGCCTGACTGGTTCAGTCTGAAAAGCACTCCATTTTTTATCTTAAGCCCCATGTTGGGCGCAGAGATTATTAAAAAAATAAATAAATAAAATGGGTCACCAGGATAACAATTTCTAGATATTCCAAATATGTATTATTTGTAGGTCATAATGTCAATTTTCCACCTTCCCCCATTCCTATGTTGAAGTCCTAATCCTCAGTACCTGAGTATGTGATTTTATTTGGACATTTAAAAAGTAATTTAATTAAAATGAGGTCATTAGGATATGACCTTAATCTAATATGATGAGTCCTTATAAGAAGGGAAGATAAGTAGATTAAAAAATGGGCAGAAGAGGGGCACCTGGGTGGCTCAGATCAGCCATGATCTCAAGGTCCTGAGATCAAGCCCTGCATCTGGCTCTCTGCTCAGTGGGGAGCCCACTTCCCCCTCTCTCTCTGACTGCCTCTCTGCCTACTTGTGATCTCTCTTTCTCTGTCAAATAAATGGATAAAATCTTTAAAAAAACATTTTAAATAGGCAGAAGATATTTACAGACATTTCTCTAATGAAGACATACAGGTGGTCAACAGACATATGAAAAGATGCTTAACATCACTCATCATCAGGGAAACATTTCAAAACCATAGTAAGATATCACTTTACACTTGTCAGAATGGCTACAACAAACAAACAAAAAGAAACAAGTGCTGTCAAGGATGTGGGGAAAAAGGAACTCTCATGTGCTATTGGTGGGAATGCAAACTAGCACAGTCACTGTGGAAACAGTACGGAGATTCCACAAAAAAAATAAAAAAAAAAAATACTATCCAATTCAGTAATTCCACTACTGAGTATTTACCCAAAGAAGATAAAAACTTGAATAAATAAATAACTTGAAAAAATATATGCATTTGTATGATTATTGCAACATTATTTATAACAGTCAAGATATGGAAGCAGTTCAAGTGTCCATTGATAGATGAATATATATATATATATATATATATACACACACACACATACATGTATACACATATATTCATGTATATATTCACATTATTCACATATACACACATATATAATAAAATATTGCTCAGCCATAAAAAGAATGAAATCTTACCATTTGTAATGACATGGATAGAACTAGAGTATTATGCTAAGCAAAATAAGTCAGTCAGAGAAAGACAAATACCATACAATATCATTTGTTTGTATAATGTAAGAAACTCAACATGAACATTCAAAAAAAACAAAACAGAGAGGCAAACCAGGAACCAGACTCTTAACTATAAAGAACATACTAAGGGTTACTGGAGGGGAAGTGGGCAGAGAAATGGGTTAAATAGGTGATGGATTAAGGAGGGCACTAGTAATGATGAGTAGGGGGTATTATTTTTTTAAAGATTTCATTTATTTATTTGACAGACAGAGATCACAAGTAGGCAGAGAGGCAGGGAGAGAGGGGGAGGCAGACTCCCTGCTGAATGGAGAGCCCGAATGTGGGGCTCGATACCAGGACCCTGGGACCATGACCTGAGCTGAAGGCAGATGCTTTAACCCACTGAGCCACCCACCTGCTCCAAGTAAGAGGTTTTTTTGGAAGTGATGAATCATTAAATTTCACACTTAAAACTAATATTATACTCTATGTTAACCAACTGGAATTTACATAAAAACTTGAAAAACAAGATTAAAACAAAACAAAAATAAAGAGAGTCACCTGGTGGCTCAGTTGGTTGAACACCTGATTCCTGATTTTGGCTCAGATTATGATCTCAGGGTCATGAGATCAAACCCCATGTGGGATTCCATTCTCTGTGGATTCTGCTTAAGACTCTCCCCCCTCTCCCTCTTGCCCTCCCACGACTCAAGTGGTCTCTCTCTCTCACTCAAATAAATAAATAAATCCTTTGCACTCCTGGGTATTTACCCCAAAGATACAGATGTCGTGAAAAGAAAGGCCATCTGTACCCCAATGTTTATAGCAGCAATGGCCACGGTCGCCAAACTATGGAAAGAACCAAGATGCCCTTCAACGGACGAATGGATAAGGAAAATGTGGTTCATATACACTATGGAGTATTATGCCTCCATCAGAAAGGATGAATACCCAACTTTTGTAGCAACATGGACGGGACTGGAAGAGATTATGCTGAGTGAAATAAGTCAAGCAGAGAGAGTCAATTATCATATGGTTTCACTTATTTGTGGAGCATAACAAATAGCATGGAGGACAAGGGGTGTTAGAGAGTAGAAGGGAGTTGGGGTAAATTGGAAGGGGAGGTGAATCATGAGAGACTATGGACTCTGAAAAACAGTCTGAATGGTTTGAGGTGGGGGGGGTCGGAGGTTGGGGTACACAGGTGGTGGGTATTATAGAGGGCACGGATTGCATGGAGCACTGGGTGTGGTGAAAAAATAATGAATACTGTTATGCTGAAAATAAATTAATTAATTTAAAAAAAAAAAAAAACCAAAACACACACACCAAAAAAATAAATAAATAAATAAATCTTTTTAAAAAATTTTGAAAAGAAGGAAGTCAGTCAGAGAAAAACAAGTACCATATGATTTCACCTATATGTGAATTCAAGAAACAAAACAAAGGAAAAAATGAGACAAACCAAAAAAACAATTCTTAACTATAGAAAACAAACTAATGATTATCAGAGGGGAGGTGTTTGGGGGGATGAGTGAAATAAGTGAAAGGGATTAAGAGTACACTTACCATGATGACTACTGAGTAATATAGTATAGTTGATGAGTCACTATATTGTATTTCTGAAACTAACACCACATATTAACTATAAATTTAAAAAATTAAAAAAAAAATAAAAGAAGAGAACATTAAGACATTGACACATATAGAGGGAAGATCTTATAAAGACACCAGGAGGGCCACCTGAGTGGCTTAGTTAGTTAAGCAGCTGCCTTCGGCTCAGGTCATGATCCCAGCATCCTGGGATCGAGTCCCATGTCGGGCTCCATGCTTGGCAGGGAGTCTGCTTCTCCCTTTGCCTCTGCCTCTGCCTGCCACTCAGTCTGCTTGTGCTCATTCTCTCTCCCTCTCTCTCTATGACAAATAAATAAATAAAATCTTTAAAAAGACACTAGGAGAGGACTGTTATCTAGAAGCCAAGGAGAGAAACCTCAGAAGAAACTAACCCAGCCAATACCTTGATGTTGGCCTTCTAGTCTCCATGGCCATAAGAAAGTAAATTTCTGTTGTTTAAGCCAGCCAAATGGTGATTCTTTGTTAAAGTAGCTCTGGCAAACTAGTCTACCAATGCATAGAAGAAACTAGATAATATTAATACCTAACTTTATAAACCACCATTATTATCTACATAGATCCCAATGTCAGAAGGGAAAGATACCAGGATATGCCATATCTAGAAAGTATCAAGCATGCAAGGTTCCTTTAACCCAGTTCTACATAACTCAAAATATTTCACTGACAAAATATATATTATACACATATGCATATATTCACACATTCAAAGTGTTTCAATACATAATGAGATATACCCATATATATATAAAAGTAATATATATAATGTCTATATTGAAATACTTTCATGTGTATTTCCTTTATATTTTCTTCATAGACATATTGAAATACATTCACACATGCACACACTGCATTTTTCCCCCACTTTCTGTTCATTTTTTCACAGGAACCTAATGACCTTTACATGTTTCCCCCAAATTCACTGGTTTTACATATTCTGTTATTAGCCAACCATGATACTTCTACTCCATTCTAGCATACACGTTTGTAAGGAACTCTGCCTTTTTGCATTTTGCTGTCCTATTTTATCTTACATCATGTTTTTGTTTTTTTTTTTAAAGTACATGACTTTTAATAACTTCAAAATCATTAAAGTAATACTTGGTCTAAGTTGGAAATTTGGGAAATGTAGTAAATAAATTAAAAGAAAAATAGAAAGCACATGTAATTCTGAACTTAGAAGGAACCACTGAAAACATTGTTTTTTAATTATATGTGCAAATATATATATATAAATTTTTTTTTAAATAAACATATAATGTATTTTTATCCCCAGGGGTACAGGTCTGTGAGTCACCAGGTTTACATATTTCACAGCACTAATCATAGCACATACCCTCCCCAATGTCCATATCCCCACCACCCTCTCCCATCCCCCCTCCCTCCAGCAACCCTCAGTCTGTGTTTTGAGATTGAGTCTTTTATGGTTTGTCTCCCTCCCAATTATGCCTTCTTTCATTTTTTATTTTCCTACCCCCCAAACCCCCCACATTGCATCTCCACTTCTTCATATGAAGTGGAGATCATATGATAGTTGTCTTTCTCTCATTGACTTATTTCGCTAAGCATAATACCCTATAGTTCCATCCATGTCGTCGCAAATGGCAAGATTTCATTTTTTTAGGGCTGCATAGTATTCCATTGTGTATATATACCACATCTTCTTGATCCATTCATCTGTTGATGGATATCTAGGTTCTTTCCATTAGTTTGGCTATTGTGGACATCGCTGCTATAAACATTCGGGTGCACGTGCCCCTTTGGAGCACCACGTTTGTATCTTTAGGATATATACCCAGTAGTGCAATCACTGGGTCATAGGGTAGTTCTGTTTTCAGTTTTTTGAGGAAACTCCATGCTGTTTTCCAGAGTGGTTGCACCAGCTTGCATTCCCACCAACAGTGCAAGAGGGTTCCCCTCTCTCCACATCCTCACCAGCATCTGTCATTTCTTGACTTGTTAATTTTAGCCATTCTGACTGGTGTGAGGTGGTATCTCATTGTGGTTTTGATTTGTATTTCCCTGATGCTGAGTGATATGGAGCACTTTTTCATGTGTCTGTTGGCCATCTGGATGTCTTCTTTGCAGAAATGTCTGTTCATGCCTTCTGCCCATTTCTTGATTGGATTATTTGTTCTTTGGGTGTTGAGTTTGCTAAGTTCTTTGTAGATTTTAGATACTAGCCCTTTATCCGGTATGTCATTAGCAAATATTTTCTCCCATTCTGTCAGTTGTCTTTAGGTTTTGTTAACTCTTTCCTTTGCTGTGCAAAAGCTTTTGATCTTGATGAAATCCCAATCGTTAATTTCTGCTCTTGCTTCCTTGCCTTTGCTGATGTTCCTAGGAAGAAGTTGCTGTGGTTGAGGTCGAAGAGGTTGCTGCCCGTGTTCTCCTCAAGGATTTTGATGGATTCCTTTCTCACATTGAGGTCCTTCATCCATTTTGAGTCTATTTTCAAGTACGGTGTAAGGAAATAGTCCAATTTCATTTTTCTGCATGTGGCTGTCCAATATTCCCAGCACCATTTGTTGAAGAGGCTGTCTTTTTTCCATTGGACATTCCTTTCTGCTTTGTCAAAAATTAGTTGACCATAGAGTTGAGGGTCTATTTCTGGGCTCTCTATTCTTTTCCATTGATCTATGTGTCTGTTTTTGTGCAAGTACCATGTTGCCTTGATGATGACAGCTTTGTAATAGAGCTTGAAGTCTGGAATTGTGATACCACCAACTTTGGCTTTCTTTTTCAATATTCCTTTGGCTATTTGAGGTCTTTTCTGGATCCATATAAATGTTAGGATTGTTTGTTCTATTTCTTTGAAAAAAATGGATGGGATTTTGAAAGGGATTGCATTAAATGTGTAGATTGCTTTAGGTAGAATATTTTTACAATATTTGCTCTTCCAATATAGGAGCATGGAACATTTTTCCATTTCTTTGTGTCTTCCTCAATTTATTTCATGAGAACTTTATAGTTTTCTGAGTATAGATTCTTTGCCTCTTTGGTTAGGTTTATTCCTAGGTATCTTATGCTTTTGGGTGCAATTATAAATGCAACTGACTCCTTAATTTCTCTTTCTTCTGTCTTATTGTTAGTGTAAAGAAATGCAACTGATTTCTGTGCATTGACTGTGCATTTTTGTGCATTTATATCCTGACACTTTACTGAATTTCTGTACAAGTTCTAGCAGTTTTGGAGTGGAGCCTTTTGGGTTTTCCATGTAGAGTATCATATAATCTGCAAAGAGTGATAGTTTGAATTCTTCTTTGCCGATTTGGATGCCTTTAATTTCCTTTTGTTGTGTGATTGCTGAGGCTAGGACTTCTAGTACTATGTTGAATAGCAGTGGTGATAACGGACATCCTTGCCATGTTCCTGACCTTAGTAGAAAAGCTTTGAGTTTTTCTCCACTGAGAATGATATTTGCAGTGGGTTTTTCATTGATGGATTTGATAATATTGAGGTATGTGCCCTCTATCCCTACACTTTGAAGAGTTTTAATCAGGAAGGGATGCTGCACTTTGTCAAATGCTTTTTCAGCATCTATTGAGAGTATCATATGGTTCTTATTATTTCTTTTATTAAATTATTAATGTGTATTGTATCACATTGATTGATTTGAAGATGTTGAAACAACCATGCTGTCCTGGAATAAATCCCACTTGGTCGTGGTGAATAATCCTTCTAATGTACTGTTGGATCCTATTGGCCAGTATTTTGGTGAGAATTTTCGCATCTGTGTTCATCAAGGATATTGGTCTGTAGTTCTCTTTTTTGATGGGATCCTTCTCTGGTTTTGGGATCAAGGTGATGCTGGCCTCATAAAATGAGTTTGGAAGTTCTCGTTCCATTTCTATTTTTTTGAACATTTTCAGGAGAATAAGAATTAATTCTTCTTTAAATGTTTGGTAGAATTCCCTTGGGAAGCCGTCTGGCCCTGAACTTTTGTTTGTTTGGAGATTATTGATGACTGTTTCAATCTCCTTACTGGTTATGGGTCTCTTCATGTTTTCTATTTCTTCCTGGTTCAGTTGTGGTAGTTCATATGTCTGTAGAAATGTATCAATTTCTTCAAGATTGTCGAATTTGTTGGGTAGAGTTGCTCATAGTATGTTCTTATAATTGTTTGTATTTCTTTGGTGTTGGTTGTGATCTCTCCTCTTTCATTCATGATTTTATTTATTTGGGTCCTTTCTATTTTCTTTTTGATAAGTCTGGCCAGGGGTTTGTCAATCGTATTAATTCTTTCAAAGAACCAGCTCCTAGTTTCGTTGACTTGTTCTATTGTATTTTTGGTTTCTATTTCTTTGATTTCTGCTCTAATCTTTATGATTTCTCTTCTCCTGATGGGTTTAGGTTTTCTTTGTAGTTCTTACTTCCAGCTCCTTTAAGTGTAGGGTTAGGTTGTATATTTGAGACCTTTCTTGTTTCTTGAGAAAACCTTGTACCACTATATATTTTCTTCTTGGGACTGCCTTTGTTGTGTCCCACAGATTTTGAACCATTGTGTTTTCATTATCATTTGTTTCCATGAATTTTTTCATTCTTCTTTAATTTCCTGGTTGACCCATTCACTCTTTAGAAGGATGCTGTTTAGTCTCTATGTATTTAAATTCTTTCCAAATCTTCTCTTGTGATTGAGTTCTAGCTTCAGAGCATTGTGGTCTGAAAATATGCAGGGAATGATCCCAATCTTTTGATACCAGTTGAGACCTGACTTATGTCCCAGGATGTGGTCTATTCTTGAGAATGTTCCATGTGCACTAGAGAAGAATATATATTGTTGCTTTGGGATAGAATGTTCTGAATATATCTGTGATGTCCATCTGGTCCAGTGTGTCATTTAAGGCCTTTATTTCCTTGTTGATCTTTTGCTTAGATGATCTGTCCATTTCAGTGAGAGGAGTGTTAATGTCCCCTACTATTATTGAATTATTGTTGATGTATTTCTTTGATTTTGTTATTAATTGATTTATATAGTTGGCTGCTCCCATGTTAGGGGCATAGATATTTAAAATTGTTAGATCTTCTTGTTGGACAGACCCTTTGAGTATGATATAGTGTCCTTCCTCATCTCTTATTATAGTCTTTGGCTTAAAATCTAATTGATCTGATATAAGAATTGCCACCCCAGCTTTCTTCTGATGTCCACTAGCATGGTACATTGTTTTCCACCCCCTCACTTTAAATCTGGAGGTGTCTTTGGGTCTAAAATGAGTTTCTTATAGGCAGCATATTGGTGGGTTTTGTTTTTTTATCCATTCTGATACACTGTGTCTTTTGATTGGGGCATTTAGCCCATTAACATTCAGGGTAACTATTGAGAGATATGAATTTAGTGCCATCGTATTGCCTGTAAGGCTACTGCTACTGTATATTGTCTCTGTTTCTTTCTGATCTACTACTTTTAGGGTCTCTCTTTGCTTAGAAGACCCCTTTCAATATTCCTGTAGAGCTGGTTTGGTGTTTGCAAATTCTTTCAGTTTTTGTTTGTCCTGGAAGCTTTTAATGTCTCCTTCTATTTTCAATGATAGCCTAACTGGATATAGTATTCTTGGCTGCATGTTTTTCTCATTTAGTGCTCTGAAAATATCATGCCAGCTCTTTCTGGCCTGCCAGGTTTCTGTGGATAAGTCTGCTGCCAATCTAATATTTTTACCATTGTATGTTACAGACTTCTTTTCCCGAGCTGCTTTCAGGATTTTCTCTTTGTTGCTAAGACTTGTAAATATTACAATCAAGTGACGAGGTATGGACCTATTTTTATTGATTTTGAGGGGCGTTCTTAGCATCTCCTGGATTTTTATGTTTGTTCCCTTTGCCATATTAGGGAAATTCTCTACAATAATTCTCTCCAATATACCTTCTCCTCCCCTCTCTCTTTCTTCTTCTTCTGGAATCACAATTATTCTAATGTTGTGTCATCTTATGGTGTCACTTATCTCTTGAATTCTCTTCTCATGGTCCAGTATTTGTCTCTCTTTTGCTCAGCTTCTTTATTCTCTGTCATTTGGTCTTCTATGTCACTAATTCTTTCTTCTCCCTCATTTATCCTTTTTTGATTGCACCTCATTAATAGCTTTTTTTATTTCAACTTGGTTAGATTTTAGTTCTTTTATTTCTCCAGAAAGAGTTTTATCTCTTCGGAGAGGGTTTCTCTAATATCTTCTATGCCTTTTTCGAGCCTGGCTAGAAGAACCTTGAGAATCGTCGTTCTGAACTCTAGATCTGTCATATTAGTAATGTCTGTATTGATTAGGTCTTCAGCCTTCAGTACTGCCTCTTGTTCTTTTTTCTGTTGTGAGTTTTTCCGCCTTGTTATTTTGTCCAGATAAGATTTTTTTTCTCTTCCTCGGGAATTCTGCTGTTCTCCTTGGTGAGTGAAGTTGGTCTTAGCTGGGTTTCTTGTTTATCTTCTGGGGGAGGGGCCTGTTGTAGTGATTCTACAAGTGTCTTTGCCCCAGATGTCTTTGCACAGTGTCTTTGCACAGCCCTTACCAGGGGCTGGGTTAAGTAATCTGCTCGGGTTTGCTTTGGGGAGCTTTTGTTCCCTGAGTGCTTTCCTTAGAGTTGAGGAAGACAGGAATGAAGATGGCGGCCTCCCAATCTCTCGCCTGGAGGAGCCGAGAGCTCGGGGTCCCTCTCCTCAGTGTGCCCTCAGAGAAAAACACCCAACCGCCGCCGTCTCCCGTGGCCTCTGGTCGCGCTTGTAGGAAAGCGCTCAATTGGTCACACTTGGAGAGAAGCACCCAGTTGCTTCCATCGCCGTGGCCTCCAGCGGTGCTCTGAGCTCACCCAGCCTGCGACTGGTTCAAGGTAACCCTGAGCTGAGAGCTCACTCCTGGGCTTTGTTGCTGTAGCTGGCATCCCTGCTCTAATACCTGCAAGCTCTGCGACACTCAGACACCCCTGGTCCTTCTGTGACCCCACACGATGTGAAGTTACACTGACCCTGCGTGGGCTTCCCCCGATTTAGCCTCTGGAGCAATGTCCCTCCATGGAGCAGACTTTAAAAGTCCTGATTTTGTGCTCCGTTGCTCTGCCATTTTCCGGGAGCTGGCCCCTCCCCCCATGGTCTATTTTCCCTTTACTTTGGATTCACTTCTCTGCAGGTCCTACCTTTCAGAAAGTGATCGATTTTCTGTTTCTAGAATTGTTGCTCTTCTTCTCTTTGATTTTCCATTGGATTTATAGGTGTCTGCGATGGTTAGATAAGCTATCTAGCTGATCTCCTGCTACCTGATGTCATCTCAGCCTGCTACTTCTCTGCCATCTTGACTCCTCCCCCTGTCTACATCATGGTTTTGAAGTTTCTAGATATTACTGGTTTTGCACAAAATGTCAGTTGTGACTTTTCCTTTTCTTCTTTCTTAATTCTTTTTCTAAAGGCTAATTCTTTCAAAACTCTTAGTAATAAAAATTTTCCTTCAGCTTTTTATTTTTATTCTTTTAAAGATTTATTTATTTGAGAAAGACAGTGTGTGCACAAGGTAGGGAGAGGACAGAGAGAGAGGGAGAGAGTGTCTCAAGCAGACTCACCTCTGAGCTTGAAGCTCAATGTGGGTTTCGGTCTCATGTTCCTGAGCTCATGACCTGAGCTGAGTCACCCAGGTGCCCTCAGCTCTTTATTTTATCCAAATATTGCTAGAGAGCATTTATAAGGATAGTTGTATTCAGACTTTTAAACTCACATACCCCTTTTATACTAGAATATTGTTAGTGAATCTGTGTGATAAACCTGAGGACATTCTCAAAGAAAGGCAACATAATACAGCAGAAATTGGGAGAGCTATTGAAAGGCAAAAAAAGATGAGTCGCTGAGGCAGAGCATTAGGTAGGATGTCCATTGGAGATATGCAAACTCATCCTTAAATGAACAGGCATTTGGGAAATATTGATGTCTAACTATTGAGTATTTTGGTGAACACCTATCACTTAATTTATAAATAAATAAGTTAATATTTAGGTAGGTAGGTAGGTAGATGGATAAATATATAGATAACATAGATGATAGATAATCAGTCATTACGTATAGACAAGAGTTCTTGCATTGTGCTTGATATGTGAAAGAAATATTTAAAATTGTTCAAGGATATTCAACTCATGTGCCCAGTGATAAGGTTTGTGACTGCTTTTGTATCCTAAATGAACTTTCGCTTCAACTCCTATGTGGACACACTGCATAAACCATCAGTTATATCTATAAGCAAAAAATAAACAATATGAGACCCCTTATTTTCAAGTTGAATCCTAAATTCAACATTATGGGTCCCTCATGCAAGTATTTATATTGTTGAAAAATAATATTTTAAAACAGACATAAAAGAATATGCTTCCAAAATAATTTTCTTCTGCTAGTGAATGTCAAATTGATAAATATATTCAAACTTGGCTTGATGTATAATCTGTATATAACTACAGTTAAATCATTTAATTATCATCTAAATATTTCTTCTGTCTACCTTGCAAATTCCTATGGTGTAAAATGTAAATTGGCCTAAGAAAGTTTGCTGTGGACTGGACTATATTCACACTTTTAGAAGAGCTAAAAACATTAAAAATAAAACAACCACTCTGTTAACACTAATTAATAAAATAATCATCTTGAGAAAGAAGGCAATTTGTACTTACATTTGAAAAAGTTATGATTCTTAATGAAAACAATTTTCCCAATAGCTTACATGTCTTAAGAAGGAACATTGAAACATCTTTTAAAACAGAATAATTGGGTGCCTGGGTGGCTCACTGGGTTAAAGCCTCTGCCTTCGGCTCAGGTCATGATCTCAGGGTCCTGGAATCAAGCCCCACATCGGGCTCTCTGCTCAGTGGAGAGCCTGCTTCCTCCTCTCTCTCTGCCTGCTTCTCTGCCTACTTGTGATCTCTGTCTGTCAAATAAATAAATAAAATCTTAAAAAAAAAAAAAAAAACAATAATTATTTGGGACTTTTGTTGTTGTTGTTGTTGTTATTTTCCCCATTTTTATTATTGTCCTCAAATCAAGGTTCTACAGACATTTTCAGTCTATAATACACAGCTGAACCTGCTGAGGTTCCCCTTGCCTTTATTTTAGGCCTTTTAAAATAAAAACAATTATTTGCTCTTCTTTAAAATGATGCTGTCAGTATACTATATGTCTTTTCTACACTCCAAATATGTAAAAATGATTGTTAAATTTGCACCACCTATTGTGAAAACATTTTTGTTCCCCTCCATTTAACTCCTCTCAGACCACAAGAAGCATTAGTAACACACAAATATTTATAAATCATGTTAAGAAGAATTGTTCATGTTCACGTTCTTGCATTCTACTAGGTAACATATATGTTCTGTCACTGAGTACACACACAAACTAAGTGACATGATCAATTTTCTTTTTTAAACCCTTTGTGAAGATTGATGTAAATCAAACCCCAAATCCATACTTCAGCTAAATGCTCTCTATGAAACCCACTGGGAGTATAGCACAAACAAAAATGTTACTACTCTATGTGCCTGGTCTCATTCCTTGTCTTCTTTTTACTGCCACAAGCATGACCCAGTTAGTCCAGCCAAAAATATCTTTTACAGAAAAAATAATGCATTACTTATTTATTGTGGACACCCATTAAACACCTCCACCTTTCAAACACATCATTTATTTTTCTTTAGATAAACTAATAATTCGATACCTGGGCATTAAATATAATGTATCAAAATTAAGTGTTTTCCATTTACATTTTTTTTTTTTTTTTGTTTCATTCTTTTGTTTTTTTTTTTTTTTTTTTTTTTTTTTTTTATTTTTTTTTATTTTTTATTTTTATTTTTTATAAACATATATTTTTTATATACATATATTTTTATCCCCAGGTCTGTGAATCACCAGGTTTACACACTTCACAGCACTCACCAAATCACATACCCTCCCCAATGTCCATAATCCCACCCCCTTCTCCCCAACCCCCTCCCCCCGGCAACCCTCAGTTTGTTTTGTGAGATTAAGAGTCACTTATGGTTTGTCTCCCTCCCAATCCCATCTTGTTTCATTTATTCTTCTACCCACTTAAGCCTCCATGTTGCATCACCACTTCCTCATATCAGGGAGATCATATGATAGTTGTCTTTCTCTGCTTGACTTATTTCGCTAAGCATGATACGCTCTAGTTCCATCCATGTTGTTGCAAATGGCAAGATTTCATTTCTTTTGATGGCTGCATAGTATTCCATTGTGTATATATACCACATCTTCTTGATCCATTCATCTGTTGATGGACATCTAGGTTCTTTCCATAGTTTGGCTATTGTGGACATTGCTGCTATAAACATTCGGGTGCATGTGTCCCTTTGGATCACTACATTTGTATCTTTAGGGTAAATACCCAATAGTGCAATTGCTGGGTCATAGGGCAGTTCTATTTTCAACATTTTGAGGAACCTCCATGCTGTTTTCCAGAGTGGCTGCACCAGCTTGCATTCCCACCAACAGTGTAGGAGGGTTCCCCTTTCTCCGCATCCTCGCCAGCATCTGTCATTTCCTGACTTGTTGATTTTAGCCATTCTGACTGGTGTGAGGTGATATCTCATTGTGGTTTTGATTTGTATTTCCCTGATGCCAAGTGATATGGAGCACTTTTTCATGTGTCTGTTGGCCATCTGGATGTCTTCTTTGCAGAAATGTCTGTTCATGTCTTCTGCCCATTTCTTGATTGGATTATTTGTTCTTTGGGTGTTGAGTTTGCTAAGTTCTTTATAGATTCTGGACACTAGTCCTTTATCTGATATGTCGTTTGCAAATATCTTCTCCCATTCTGTCAGTTGTCTTTTGATTTTGTTAACTGTTTCCTTTGCTGTGCAAAAGCTTTTGATCTTGATGAAATCCCAGTAGTTCATTTTTTCCCTTGCTTCCCTTGCCTTTTGCGTTGTTCCTAGGAAGATGTTGCTGCGGCAGAGGTCGAAGAGGTTGCTGCCCGTGTTCTCCTCAAGGATTTTGATGGATTCCTTTCGTACATTGAGGTCCTTCATCCATTTTGAGTCTATTTTTGTGTGTGGTGTAAGGAAATGGTCCAATTTCATTTTTCTGCATGTGGCTGTCCAATTTTCCCAGCACCATTTATTGAAAAGGCTGTCTTTTTTCCATTGGACATTCTTTCCTGCTTTGTCGAAGATTAGTTGACCATAGAGTTGAGGGTCTATTTCTGGGCTCTCTATTCTGTTCCATTGATCTATGTGTCTGTTTTTGTGCCAGTACCATGCTGTCTTGATGATGACAGCTTTGTAATAGAGCTTGAAGTCCGGAATTGTGATGCCACCAACGTTGGCTTTCTTTTTCAATATCCCTTTGGCTATTCGAGGTCTTTTCTGGTTCCATATAAATTTTAGAATTATTTGTTCCATTTCTTTGAAAAAGATGGATGGTACTTTGATAGGAATTGCATTAAATGTGTAGATTGCTTTAGGTAGCATAGACATTTTCACAATATTTATTCTTCCAATCCAGGAGCATGGAACATTTTTCCATTTCTTTGTGTCTTCCTCAATTTCTTTCATGAGTACTTTATAGTTTTCGGAGTATAGATTCTGTGTCTCTTTGGTTAGGTTTATTCCTAGGTATCTTATGGTTTTGGATGCAATTGTAAATGGGATTGACTCCTTAATATCTCTTTCTTCTGTCTTGCTGTTGGTGTAGAGAAATGCAACTGATTTCTGTGCATTGATTTTATATCCTGACACTTTACTGAATTCCTGTATAAGTTCTAGCAGTTTTGGAGTGGAGTCTTTTGGGTTTTCCACATATAGTATCATATCATCTGCGAAGAGTGATAATTTGACTTCTTCTTTGCCGATTTGGATGCCTTTAATTTCCTTTTGTTGTCTGATTGCTGAGGCTAGGACCTCTAGTACGATGTTGAATAGCAGTGGTGATAATGGACATCCCTGCCGTGTTCCTGACCTTAGCGGAAAAGCTTTCAGTTTTTCTCCATTGAGAATGATATTTGCGGTGGGTTTTTCATAGATGGCTTTGATGATATTGAGGTATGTGCCCTCTATCCCTACACTTTGAAGAGTTTTGATCAGGAAGGGATGTTGTACTTTGTCAAATGCTTTTTCAGCATCTATTGAGAGTATCATATGGTTCTTGTTCTTACTTTTATTGATGTGTTGTATCACATTGACTGATTTGCGGATGTTGAACCAACCTTGCAGCCCTGGAATAAATCCCACTTGGTCGTGGTGAATAATCTTTTTAATGTACTGTTGAATCCGATTGGCTAGTATTTTGTTGAGTATTTTCGCATCTGTGTTCATCAAGGATATCGGTCTATAGCTCTCTTTTTTGGTGGGATCCTTGTCTGGTTTTGGGATCAAGGTGATGCTGGCCTCATAAAATGAGTTTGGAAGTTTTCCTTCCATTTCTATTTTTTGGAACAGTTTCAGGAGAATAGGAATTAGTTCTTCTTTAAATGTTTGGTAGAATTCCCCCGGGAAGCCGTCTGGCCCTGGGCTTTTGTTTGTTTGGAGATTTTTAATGACTGTTTCAATCTCCTTACTGGTTATGGGTCTGTTCAGGCTTTCTATTTCTTCATGGTTCAGTTGTGGTAGTTTATATGTTTCTAGGAATGCATCCATTTCTTCCAGATTGTCAAATTTATTGCCGTAGAGTTGCTCATAGTATGTTCTTATAATAGTTTGTATTTCCTTGGTGTTAGTTGTGATCTCTCCTCTTTCATTCATGATTTTATTTATTTGGGTCCTTTCTCTTTTCTTTTTGATAAGTCGGGCCAGGGGTTTATCAATTTTATTAATTCTTTCAAAGAACCAGCTCCTAGTTTCGTTGATTTGTTCTATTGTTTTTTTGGTTTCTATTTCATTGATTTCTGCTCTGATCTTTATGATTTCTCTTCTCCTGCTGGGCTTAGGGTTTCTTTCTTGTTCCTTCTCCAGCTCCTTTAGGTGTAGGGTTAGGTTGTGTACCTGAGACCTTTCTTGTTTCTTGAGAAAGGCTTGTACCGCTATATATTTTCCTCTCAGGACTGCCTTTGTTGTGTCCCACAGATTTTGAACCGTTGTATTTTCATTATCATTTGTTTCCATGATTTTTTTCAATTCTTCTTTAATTTCCCGGTTGACCCATTCATTCTTTAGAAGGATACTGTTTAGTCTCCATGTATTTGGGTTCTTTCCAAACTTCCTTTTGTGGTTGAGTTCTAGCTTTAGAGCATTGTGGTCTGAAAATATGCAGGGAATGATCCCAATCTTTTGATACCGGTTGAGTCCTGATTTAGGACCGAGGATGTGATCTATTCTGGAGAATGTACCATGTGCACTAGAGAAGAATGTGTATTCTGTTGCTTTGGGATGAAATATTCTGAATATATCTGTGATGTCCATCTGGTCCAGTGTGTCATTTAAGGCCTTTATTTCCTTGCTGATCTTTTGCTTGGATGACCTGTCCATTTCAGTGAGGGGAATATTAAAGTCCCCTACTATTATTGTATTGTTGTTTATGTGTTTCTTTGATTTTGTTATTAATTGGTTTATATAGTTGGCTGCTCCCACGTTGGGGGCATAGATATTTAAAATTGTTAAATCTTCTTGTTGGACAGACCCTTTGAGTATGATATAGTGTCCTTCCTCATCTCTTATTACAGTCTTTGGCTTAAAATCTAATTGATCTGATATAAGGATTGCCACTCCTGCTTTCTTCTGATGTCCATTAGCATGGTAAATTCTTTTCCACCCCCTCACTTTAAATCTGGAGGTGTCTTCGGGCTTAAAATGTGTTTCTTGGAGGCAACATATAGATGGGTTTTGTTTTTTTATCCATTCTGATACCCTGTGTCTTTTGACAGGGGCATTTAGCCCATTCACATTCAGGGTAACTATTGAGAGATATGAATTTAGTGCCATTGTATTACCTGTAAGGTGACTGTTACTGTATATGGTCTCTGTTCCTTTCTGATCTACCACTTGTAGGCTCTCTCTTTGCTTAGAGGACCCCTTTCAATATTTCCTGTAGAGCTGGTTTGGTATTTGCAAATTCTTTCAGTTGTTGTTTGTCCTGGAAGCTTTTAATCTCTCCTTCTATTTTCAATGATAGCCTAGCTGGATATAGTATTCTTGGCTGCATGTTTTTCTCGTTTAGTGCTCTGAAAATATCATGCCAGCTCTTTCTGGCCTGCCAGGTCTCTGTGGATAAGTCAGCTGCCAATCTAATATTTTTACCATTGTATGTTACAGACTTCTTTTCCCGGGCTGCTTTCAGGATTTTCTCTTTGTCATTGAGACTTGTAAATTTTACTATTATGTGACGGGGTTTGGGCCTATTCTTATTTATTTTGAGGGGCATTCTCTGAACCTCCTGAATTTTGATGCTTGTTCCCTTTGCCATATTGGGGAAATTCTCCCCAATGATTCTCTCCAGTATACCTTCTGCTCCCCTCTCACTTTCTTCTTCTTCTGGAATCCCAATTATTCTAATGTTGTTTCGTCTTATGGTGTCACTTATTTCTCGAATTCTCCCCTCGTGGTCCAGTAGCTGTTTGTCCCTCTTTTGATCAGCTTCTTTATTCTCTGTCATTTGGTCTTCTATATCACTAATTCTTTCTTCTGCCTCATTTATCCTAGCAGTGAGAGCCTCCATTTTTGATTGCACCTCATTAATAGCTTTTTTGATTTCAACTTGGTTAGATTTTAGTTCTTTTATTTCTCCAGAAAGGGCTTTTATATCTCTCGAGAGGGTTTCTCTAATATCTTCCATGCCTTTTTCGAGCCCGGCTAGAACCTTGAGAATTGTCATTCTGAACTCTAGATCTGACATATTACCGATGTCTGTATTGATTAGGTCCCTAGCCTTCGGTACTGCCTCTTGTTCTTTTTTTTGTGGTGAATTTTTACGTCTTGTCATTTTGTCCAGATAAGAGTAAATGAAGGGGCAAGTAAAATACTAAAAGGGTGGCAACAACCCCAGGAAAATATGCTTTAGCCAAATTAGAAGAGATCCAAAATCGTGAGTGGGGAGAAAGGGGATAAAAAGAGGTTCAAAAAGGAAGAAAGAAAAAAGAAAAAAAAAAAAAAAAAGAATTTTTTTTAAAAAAGAAAACACCTAAGAAAAATGTAAAAATATATATATATATATTAGATAAACTAGTAAAAAATCGTTAAAAAAGAAAAAGGTAACAGTTAAAAAAAAAAAAAAAATTTTTACCCGAAGGCGAGAAAAAAAAAAAAAAATGAAAAAGAAAAAATTAAATTAACTGCAAGACTAAAAAAAATCACAGGAAAAAAGCCATGAGTTCCGTGCTTGGCTTTCTCCTCCTCTGGAATTCTGCTGCTCTCCTTGGTATTGAAACCGCACTCCTTGGTAGGTGAACTTGGTCTCGGCTGGATTTCTTGTTGATCTTCTGGGGGAGGGGCCTGGTGTAGTGATTCTCAAGTGTCTTTGCCCCAGGCGGAATTACACCGCCCTTACCCGGGGCCGGGGTGAGTAATCCGCTCGGGTTTGCTTTCAGGAGCTTTTGTTCCCTGAGCGCTTTCCGTAGAGTTCCGGAGGACGGGAATACAAATGGCGGCCTCCTGGTCTCCGGCCCGGAGGAGCCGAGAGCCCAGGGCCCCACTCCTCAGTGCGCCCTCAGAGAACAGCGCCCAGTTACTCCCGTCTCTCTGACCTCCGGCCGCGCTCCGAGCTCACCGAGCCTGCGACCGGTTCAAGGTAACACGGAGCTGCGAGCTTACTGTCGGCTCTGTCTCTGTAGCCGGCTTTCCCGTTCCAATACCCGCAAGCTCTGCGACACTCAGACACCCCCGATCCTTCTGTGACCCTGCGGGACCTGAGGCCACGCTGACCCCGCGTGGGCTTCGCTCCGGTTTAGCCTCTGGAGCGATGTCCCTCCGCGGAACAGACTTTTAAAAGTCCTGATTTTGTGCGCGGTTGCTCCGCCGCTTGCCGGGAGCCGGCCCCTCCCCCCGGGGTCTATCTTCCCGTCGCTTTGGATTCACTTCTCCGCCGGTCCTACCTTTCAGAAAGTGGTTGTTTTTCTGTTTCCAGGATTGCTGTTCTTCTTCTCTTCGATCTGCCGATGGATTTTCAGGTGTTTGCAATCTTTAGATAAGCTATCTAGCTGATCTCCGGCTAGCTGAAGCAGTCTCAGCTTGCTACTTCTCCGCCATCTTGACTCCTCCTCCTCCATTTACATTTTTATAGAGTCTGAGAACAAGTGTTTTGACAAAAGATACTGATTATAGAATGGATCCTATGCCTTACTGTATGACATGTTGGTCTGTCATCAAATGATTTTAATTGAAATCAGCTATTTAAATGGCCTTACCTTCCTAGCAGTTCTTCTATTTATATGAACTCATTTATATCTAAAATTCCAATGTGGGTGGAAAATAGCAATTTAACTGGATTATCTCCCTTTCATTCTATGGAATACTCTAGTGTTGTCATGAAAATTACAGTTATGTTTAAGCCATTTTTTCTATCACTATCTTTTTTAGTAAGTAGTGACAAATAGAAAGCACTCACAGGAAATTGAAATGCTGAAACAAATTGAAAAGTAAGCCAAAGCATTTTAAGAAAATGCTAACACAGAGAGAAATAAATCCCTTTTTCAAGTAAGGATAGTGAATAAATCACATCAGCTTCATATTGGCTTTCAGATTGGTTTCAGCATCTAACATAAACTTTGAGAAAATACAGATTATGAAATGCCAAGGCATTTCTATCATTTTAATTTGAGCAATAGTAATTGCTAGTCATTATTATTTTAATTTTAATAAAATAATGCATTAACTTCCTTCAAGATGAAGTGGCTGTAAATTACTACCTAGTCCTCCTTTCACAACAGAATTTCTCTAATTGTTTAGATGTAAAAGCTCATCACCTTTACCAAAGAGTATCAAGCAGATAAAATTAAAGCAAACTTTAATTACTGGTGAATCTTCTCTGTGATTAGAAAATGCACTTGTACTTAAATTTAGTTACTCTTCCTGATGGAAAATATGACGATTTTAATTCTCTTTAGTTTGGGGTCCTGGCAAAATATCTGTGGTGTGGAGAGAAGGTAACTCATTTTGTGTTGTGTTGGTGGAATCACATCTCATTATCCCTCCCAAAACAGCAACCGTGCCATTAACTTTTTGCTTTATGAGAAATAAGACATGTTGATAAACATATAAAAATGAATGTTACAACCCAAAATTTCATACTCGTTATTTGCACTAAATTTCTATTTTATGGTTAAAATGCCCTTCCAACCTCACTCTTCTATTGCCTGTATTTGGCATGAGGTTGATTTCTCTCCGCAGATGATGTATGCTTGAGCACAGTGATGAAACAGAACCAATCAGAATCCTCACTATGAATTATCTACTTATATAGATGAATATGAGACCAAGGAGCAAAGGGAGACACAAAAGTAGACCCAAAAAATGTGAAGGAAACTCCTTGATTATATTTTCAGGGCCCAATATCTAACCATATCTGAAAATAATTCATTAATATTTCTAAACTCAGAATTTTATGAAAATAATTTCTTATTCTTTCATTTTCAGTCTTCAAAAGTTTTACTAGCCTGCTTTCATGAACCACAATCTGTATTTAATATCCCTGTTTGGTTTCCAAATGATGTAAACCCAGCCATAATTGTTCACCATTTTATAATCCAAACACTGAAGAACTATTTGCCAATAGTTGTATTCAACAAAGGCTATCACAAGTAATACATCCCTATAACATGCAGATAGTTGAATCAGCATAAGGTCTCAGATGGGTGGCTTCTGATAGAAGGGATTGCTGAATTTGTTTTATGCTGAAGGAAAGCCACTAATTAATAATAATACTAATAGTTCAACTGAGACTTCAGGAAATATGGTAGACACTGTTAGGACATTGGTGTACATTTACTACTACTGCCTGTGGTCTTCAGTGACCACCGTGATGTTAGTATAATAAAAACAGACTGAATCATAGTCCCAAGACTTAAAAAAGTCATGTACATATTTCAATTTCATTTTATTTTTTTAATTTTCTCAAGATTTATTTATTTAGAGAGATTAGGGGTGTGGAAAGCATAGGGAGAGAGAATCCTGAAACAAACTCCCCACTGCAGAGGGAATCTGACATGGAGAGCTATCCGAGGACCCTGAGATCATGACCTGAGTTGAATTCTTAATGGCCTAAGCCTATCAGGTGCCCCTGAATTTCACTTTAATAAGTCTTATAGGAATACATTGCAGAGTAGTAAAGGTGAGAATTTTGCTTCTCACCATTTTACACCTACTCTTTTTCCCGCCATTTGCCCTCCTAACACAAAGGAAAGGTAAAAATGTAATTATTGTTTCAGCGTCTTTAAAATTAGGAATGGTTGCCTGAGGTGGGTAAGTGGATGGGGTAACTAGGTGATAGGCATTAGGAAGGTACATGATATGATGAGCAGTGGGTGTTATATGCAACTGATAAATTATTGAACAGTACATCTGAAACTAATGATGTACTATATGTTAGCTACTTGAATGTAAAATAAAAAAGAAAGTAAATAAAGTAAAATTAGGAATGGAAGCAGCTCTACTTGTGAATTTAACGAACAGTGGCATAATTGTTTTTCAGCTTACAAAATGGATACAGTTCAATGACTGTATGACCAGATATTAGGAAACACAAAAGTTTAAATAAAACTTATCCAGTGAAAAACAAAACTAGTATTACACTATGTTCTCTTAGAATTCAGGAACTGCCTTCAGTATGGGCAAATTTGTGGCTTAATGCCTCCTAAATTTTATTTTTAGTAACATCCTCTCACTGAATCCTGGCAGAATATAACAGTATGAAGGGACATTAAGATCATAGGTCTTTTTTGTAATGAAGTGATAAATTATCTTATTTCTTTCTACTTCCTTCCTCAGTATATCACTTTGAGTAAATGCTGAAGACTGTAATAAATTGACATCATATTTTCAAACCCTCTCTTTTATGCTGAAGGTCGTTTGGATAAGCATTTGCCAGTAGTTTCCAATAAGATGCTATTGTCTAGATAATACTTAAAGTAAAATTTGTCAAGGAGCTTATTTTTGGAGTTGGGATTAATGCTAGTTATGCACAGAAATACACAGCTACTTTGAAGTACAGTTTTAGAAAATAATGAATTGTGATATTAAGGCATCTATTCATTCTAATGATGTGTATGTTTTAATTTAATGTTAAATATTCTTAAGTAAGTAATGTAAAGTCAACTAGATCCTTCTTGAATTTATGTTTTTGTAAAGCTTTAAGCACATTCAATGCTGAATTACTTTTAAGAAATGAGAATAACTGGGTGCCTGGCTGGCTCAGTAGGCTAAGCACTTACCTTGGGCTTCAGTCATGATCTCAAGATCCTGAGATCAAGCCCCTCATCAGTCCTCTGCAAAGCGGCAGCCTGCTTCTTCCTCTCCTTCTGCCACTTCCTCTGCTTGTACACATTTTCTCTCTCTGACAAACAAATAAATAACATATTGAAAAAAAAACCCTAAATCAAAACAAATTAAAAATGAGAATAACTAAAACATATAATCAAGAGTTAGTAAAATTACATGAAATTATAGATTCACAGGCTGAGCAAATTCATTTATTCAGGCAATCGTTCTATCTCCCAGCCAATCAAACCAGTAAGGTCTCAACACAAGGATGGGACTCCAGAGAAAAACAAGAATCTGAATGTCGACTATGTCACTCAGTGGTTGTGTGAATGTGGGTAAGTTGCTTACCTTCTCTAAGTCTCAGTTCTCTTGTCTGAATAATGAGAATATAACTGGAAAGAATCAATGAGATAGATTATATAAAGCCACTTTAACCTCACTTAGTGATTAATAAGCACACTTACATACTTGCTATTCCTGTTTGTAGATTATTGTTACTATTATATGTCTCTTAATATACAAATCTAAACTAAATATATTCAAGTAATGCACCATTGATTTTCAATTAGATAAAAGTATATATTTAGCAACTAAATTATTTCATTAAGTTCTGTTTTGCATCATTCATTTATGTAACTATTAAGGTTTAATATCTTCCAAACTTCCATGTTCAAAAAAACAAACATTTATAAATGGATACAAAATAGTATTTAAGAGAAAAAAAATCAACTATGTTTGGAGTCCTGGCCGTACTTCTTCCCAGCTATGTGACCAAAAGAAGTTACGTGCACTATCTGTGCTCAGGGTGTCCTTAGAATGATGGAGCATAGGTAAATATTTTTTTGCAAAGATCCTATCCATATAGATCATCTGAGTGTCTCTAAATTAGCATGCCTGCCACTTTCTGTCACTAGTTGTGCACTATTCAATGAAAGAAATGGCATAGTGGTAAGTGGGAGTGATTAACTTGCCAGACTCCTCCCCTGGAATCAGAGATGAGCATCATTAGGCTCTGGGACATCACTATACATGTGAATGTCCAAGCCTCTTTCAATATCTGATGAGTTAGGAAAAGGTATTCAAGAGAGTGCCCTAAGGAAAGGAGTAGAGACTGGGTCTGAAATGGGAACCAGGCTGGGCTCAGGATTCCCTACTCAGATGATGCCACTGGTACAGACCTGTGCCAGACAGGGGCTTTTTTGAAGAAAGCCCTCATAAGTATGGGATTTCATGAATCCTGGTGCAGCATGAGCCAAGGTAGCACCCCTGCTCACCTATATATGAGATCAGGACTGCTCTGAGCAACATACCCCCCAGCTAGAAGATGATGATATGAATATTTAATTTAATATAATGTTATAACATGCTTCAGAGAAGCCACTGTGCATAGGGTTCAGCACAGCTCATGACACAGTTATATGCCTATTAAATATAAATAGTTTCAAATCATGAAGGTATTTTAAAAATAAAAAATACAGACTCTTTTGTAGTTCATAAGCATGAAGATTGGATGTCCATGCTGTTGCATGACATGTGCATTCCTCAAACCTTGCCACAACCATGTTGGCACATTATCTATCTGATGTCGAAAAAGAAAAAAAATCAAAAGTACACAAAACTCTACAGAAATCAAATGTAAGAAAAAAATCTACCCATAATTCCACTGTTTATTCCTGACTTATGATCATATGCTGTTTAATTTATAAAAATTATAAATAGTTAAAAATGCCTCTTGACTCCACCAATGACCAAGATAATTTAAAAATAAATTTTAAATATTCTTTGCTAAAAAAATAAAAACCTTGAGAATTTAAAATTTCTCACCTTACTGTGCATCAGAATCATGAGAAGAGCTTGTTATAAGATGACAGGGACTCAACTTGAGAGTTTCTTTTTCTGTAGGCAGGACTTGAGAATTTACATTTCTAAGAAGTCCCTACATTGATTCCAATGCCTTGGTGTAGGGACCACATTGTTATGAGTTATTCTGATAATAGCATCACTGCCCCATTTTTTCTTTTCTATTTGATTTTGTAAAGAAGATTTTTAAAAAAGATTTTATTTATTTATTTGACACAGAAATCACAAGTAGACGGAGAGGCAGGCAGAGAGAGAGAGAGGAGGAAGCAGGCTCCCCGCTGAGCAGAGAGCCCGATGCGGGACTCGATTCCAGGACGCTGGGATCATGACCTGAGCCGAAGGCAGCGGCTTAACCCACTGAGCCACCCAGGCGCCCCTGTAAAGAAGATTTAATTAATTTATTTAAAAGAGAGAGAGAGAGTGCAGGGGAGCACAAACAAGAAATGGGAGGAGCAGAGGTAAATGGAGAAGCAGAATCCCCGCTGAGCAGCATCTCAGGACCCCAGGATCATGACCTGAGCCAAGGCAGCCACCCAACCAATTGAGCCATTTAGGTGTCCCTTTTTTTCTATTTGTTAATTAGTTCAGATTTTTCCAAGGGGGTACTGAGAAGCATTACTTTTATCCACAAAACAAATCTTCAAATGTTTCAGAAAGTAATTTCCTTTGTTCCATGCCTTCCACCATTTGTAATTCATTGCCTTGATTTCTACATATATAGTTACATCTTTAATTTTATATATAAATATGAATTTATAAATATTTACATATAGTTAAAATTATTTAATATTTCACATATATCAAAATATATGTGACCAACATGAAAACAGCATGATAGTTGAAGGAGACCGCTTTATCAGCGCCTCTTGATTTATCAGTGCACTCGCTTTATTTTGGATATTGCATCATTTGATAACCTTTCTCCCATGACTGTATTCATGTCAAACTTACCATTATTATATTGCTTTGGTCTCCATAAGTAAGTAAATATAAGTAAGAATATTAAGAAATAGTTACAAATAAAAAAATTTATTCAGTAACACTGCAACAAATCCCTGAGGTCACAGATGTTTTTAAGTGAATATGTCCCATTGCTATTATAGCTATAGAAGTTAAGGACAGTTTGCCCCTAAATGTTCCAGAATGGCATTTTGATCATTTTGAATTAAAATTGAGAAACAGTCAATACAAAAAAGATGCTCTGACCCTCCTTTGTCTCCAAAAAACAGGAATAAATTCCCCATGTGAAACAAATCTTTCCTATACAGGAAAGTAAGGAGATATCATTATCACCAGAGATAAGGAATCCAGAGCCAAGAAGACTGTATAAACAAACCATGTTACTTTTACTAATTTACTACTGCAACCCAAAGTTTAGTATTTCTTACTATTTGAAGCTCCTAAACATATATATATATATATATATATATATATATATATATATATATATATATATTTTTGTCCTGTAAGATCTTCACAGATTTTGTTTCTGTGTCTAAAATGTAGAAAAACTGAATGCCTTGGTCATCTCTTCAGGTTTCAGTTGTATTATTTGGACTCTGTGCATGTGGAATTAACCTTTGATTTTTTTCTTCTGTTAATCTAACTTTTGTCAGTTTAATTCTTAGAACAGCTAGAAGAACCTTGAAGAGTAGAAAAATTTGTCTTATTTTAGACCTCAATGTGAAGTCTTTGAAGATATTGAAGTAATAGATTAAAAACACTGCAAGTTTTTATTGCCAAATTTTGTAAAAATTTTCCTTGAGACAAAAAAACCTATCTAAAAAACAAACTAACCTTGACATTTATCATAATAAATGAAATTTAGGAACAGCTCTGCATTTAATAATTTCATTACAAAATTAAGTTATTTATTGGATCTTTGGGTTTGTCTTTCCAACACTGTCTTTCTCTTCTACCTTCCACTGAATTACTAGCTTCTTTTAAGGTACATATGAGTCTGGAATACTGAGAACCATCCCACCATCAAAATACAGCTGTTTGAAGTGTGTAGTTTGCTACGTTTAATCACTATATATTCTAGCCTCTTGGTCATGTGGATTCTAAGTTTGCTAAGTTTAATCATTATATATTCTATATATATAGAATATATCTATATATTCTACATATATATTGGTCATGTGGATTGTACATTTACTCATAACATGGTTTAAGCTAATTGAATCAGAGTGCTTCTTTAAGGTTTTGTCAGCAATGGTGTTGAATAAGGGCCATAAAGGCTAAATAGGGAGAAATAGGTAGGGTCACATAGGTGACTACATAACCAGGCTCACAGAAATGCCAGATGTGGAGAAATGTTACAGACAATATATTAATCTGAGAGAAGGGAACACAACAAATCCACCTTGTTTGTCTTAAGTCTTATAGACAAGATATTTTTCAAGTTCTCTGGTCAATTTTCTATAAAAAACAAACCATAAAAGTCCTCTTTGGCAACACATTTGGGACCCTTCTCACTCTAGAGAGAACTTTCTTTCCTTTCTGGTCTTGCCTGCATTTAATAAACTTTCACTTCACTTCATCCTTTTGTCTGCAATGTTTACTCTTTGACTCTGTGAGACAAGAACCCTGAAACCCTTCAACACTGTGATACTTATATAACCCAGAATCTGTTAGTAGTGAATTTCTTACCAAAAGGGAAGTCAGTGTCAAGATAAAGTCAATTGTTAGAGGAATGATCAGAAACTGGTCTTAGGTAGCATTGCTTAGCTACTAGCTAAAGACTTACTTGAAGCAAACTTCTATATGTACTAGTACGTGAACCAGCATATTCTTTAGTTAGTTAGTGAATTTGATTTGTTTAATACTACTTGAAAAATAAAGGGTTTTTTGATACACTATATATGACACTATAAAAAATATCATTTTTTAAAGCTCAAGGTATGTCCTATGTATACTTTAAACACATATTTAAATAATATAACATACATAAAAGTGAGCTGTGCAAAATTGCTGCATTTTTTAAAAAGATTTTATTTATTTGACAGAGAGAGATCACAAATAGGCAGAGAGGCAGGCAGAGAGAGAGGAGGAAGCAGGCTCCTTATTGAGCTGAGAGCCCGATGTGGGGCTCAATCCCAGGATCCTGAGATCATCACCTGAGCCAAAGGCAGAGACTTTAACCCACTGAGCCACCCAGACACCCCAATTTCTGCATTTTAAAAATATATTCAAAACTTGAGTCATCACATTCAAAAATTCTAAAATTATTTGGACTGGCTTGCAATATGAAAGCATAATTAACATAAAAGTTACAATGTAAACTCAGAACTAGCAAAAAATTATCAGAGAACTAAATACAAGTTTGTACCTTTACTTTTTTAATAATATTTTTAAAAGATTTTATTTATTCATTTGAGAGAGAGCATACTAGACAGAGAGAGCAAGAGTGTGAAAACACAAGCAGAGGAGAGGGGAAGAAGGAGAGGGAAAAGAAGACTCCTGTAGAGCAAGGGCCCCAATGCAGGGCTCCATCGCAGGACCCTGGGATGACCTGAGACAAAGGCAGATGGTTAACTGAATGAGTCACCTAGATATCCCATACACTTACTTTTAATTTTGAAGATTTAAAACCAAATCATGTATAGGGGAGCCTCAGTGGCTCAGTTGGTTAAGCATCTGACTCTTAATTTCAGCTCAGGTTATGATCTCAGGGTTCTGAGATCCAGCCCGTCATCAGGGTCTACATTTAGCCTGGAGTCGGCTTGAGATTTTCTCTCTCCCTCTGCCTTTGCCCCTCCCCCTGTTTGCACTCAGTCTCTCTCTCTCTAAAAAAGTAAATAAAAGTAAACAAAAAATAAATAAAATTAAAAAATAAAAAATAAACATCTCTAGCTACAGAACAAAGCTAGTGATTTCTGACATTACTTCCAGATTAAAATCAATTTACTCTTGTTTATCCTGAAAGAGCTTTTTTTTTTGTCCCTTAACATGTATACCTCACAAACTTTAAGCTCCTCTTCTCAATTCGCCTTTACCTTTTGTTGATTATCCTCCAGAAACAAGTCTGGTATTTTTTTAAGGTATTGAGTTTTGGGTGAATTATTCTATGTTAGCCAGAGGAATTTATATCTCAAATCTAGATAAGTTGTTAAATACCTCTATTAAGATATAATTTACTTACTATAAAATCCACCAATTAAAATATGCAAGTGAATTTTTTAGTATGTCCATGGAGTTGTGCAATCATTACCACAATCAATTTTAGAACATATAATCACCTCAAAAGAAATCTTTAGGTATCACTCCTATTTTTCACCCAGTTCCCAGCCTTAGCTTTAGGCAACCATTAATCTTCATTCTGTCACTACAGAGTTTCCTTTCTGGACATTTCCTATAAATGGAAAAATAAAACATGCAGGCTTCATGACTGGTTTCTTTCATTTAATATGATGTTTTCAAGGTTCATCTAAATTGTAGTATGAATCAGAACATTATATATTTTATTGCCAAACAATATTGAATGAGTATACCATATCATATGTATCTATTCATCAATTGATGAATTATATATTATGAATAATGCTTCAGTGAACATTCATATAAAATTTTTTATGGACAGATATTTTCAGCTCTCTGAAGACTACTATATACCTACTTGTGAATTTGATGAATCTTATGGTAATTTTATGTTGAATATTTTGAAGAATGCCAGGTGGTTTTCTAAAGTCACTGAACAATTTAACATTCACACCAGAAGTATTTGAAGGTTCCAATTTCTCCATATCCTTTCCAATATTTGTTATTATCTGTTTGATTTTTTTTTTTTGATAGCTATCCTGGAGGACGTAATGTGGTATCTGACGTGGTTTTAATTTGTATCCCTGATGCCTAATGGTGTTGAACATCTTTTCATATGTTTATTGGGTACAAAATGTTTGTATAAAAATCATTTAAAAATCAGTTTAATCAACTAAAAGAAGAAAGGAAGATAATAACATTTTAACTGTCTTTTTATAGTTACATAATTACTGTTACTATTACTCATTGTTTTGGATTGTGGTTTGGATTGTATGAGACTGAAGAACTTCCTTTACTGTTTATTTTAAGATAAATCAGTTATCAACACATTTTTTTTCAGAAAAGTGGAGATTCTGTGACAGGTTGTTGATATTTTTATTTTGGGTGTGTCAACTCAGACTTTGGTGAATAATGCCATACATGGGAAAGGTCCAACATGCCTCAGTTGTGAAAGTGAGTTGGTATGTTCAAGAATATGGAAAGATTGGGTCCAACAGCATGTCAGCTTCAAATTGTGAAAAATTAATATTTTTCCCATCTTTGATAGAGACTTTATTCTCCACTCTGCAGCTTCAAACTAGAGCCTAAATGGGGCCTTATTATTCTACTTAGTGGACAGAAGTCATGGCCCTTCTCTTACCATGGTCAATAATTCTTTTGGTAAATTTTGTTCTATTTTTACTGATGGTCTGTTTGGTCTGACACTTAGAAAACTATAGGCTGAGAATTTAAAAGATACTTCTTTGGGGCAGTGAAGAGTTGAAAAAGAATTCCAGCTTCTTTTTTTTTTTTTTTCCAGCTTCTTATCAAATCTCTGGGTCACTCATGTAGATGCCACAGCATCATGCCATATCTGATATGACCAACTGGATTCAAGCTATCGATGAAACTCCACGAGCTAGATTTCTACCATTGTCGTCTCTGATATGACCAACTGGGGTCAAGCTGCTGATGAAACTGCACCAGCTAGATTTCTACCATTGTTGCTGAGATCCATCATTTTCCCAAACATGCCAGTACATTCATTCTAATAGACTAGACACACCATAGAAGATTCTGTTTTGAACACAGACAGAGGCTACCATTGCATAAAAGCCTTGAGATTCCAGCCAAAAGTTGACGTTTTTGGAAGATTGCAATTTGAATAGAATTGAGAAAGTGTGGAATACTTATGAAGGACAATTACTGACTCCTTTTATTCTGAAACTGGGGATGTTAACATTTCAGATTCAAGGTATTGCCATATTGGGCGGAAAAAAATTCCAGGACATTAACAATCTTTCCCTGGCATACACAAAATATATTAATGGCAGATTGAAATTTGATAGATTGGAATGTGATGGCCTAAATGTGTAATTCAAACTTAGCTTATTTGAATTAGTAAACAACTGGTCAGAATTAAATATTAAATATTAAAATATTAAAGAAAATACTAGGGTAATTTTAAGCTCATGTCATGTATTACAAAGCCAGCTAATATTAGAATCTTTGAATGATAATTTAGTTTTAATGACAATCCAAACCCTGTCCTGCCCCTTGGTTTGGAATTCTGAAGCAGAGATATATTTAGCATAGGAACTTCCTCCAGTCTAAGTCCTGGAAGCAAATTATTGATTTTATGTATACTTAAAAATCCAGACTAACCCAAGCCCACTTTACATTGACAATATTGCTTTCAAATCCTTGGATTAATGTTGTGACTTTTTATGGGCTCAGGCGTTTTACACTCTCAAATATATAAGGTCATTTTAAAATACAGATCTGAATATAACAGAATATTCTTTCACAACAGATCCTTACTCAATAATTTCTCATGTACTCACAGCCGCCCCCTCCATGAATGTTTTTGGCCTACAATGAATGAACAGGAGGTTTGGGGGTAAGAAGCCATGTTGGTGTTAATGTGGCATCACTCTCTGTGGAAGAAGAGAAAGTGCTCTCAGAATTTCCGGCTGCCAATCTACTTAGTTGGCATCTGCAGTCTAAATTATCACAGTATTTTGAGAGTAGGACTGTTGCCATTATAACAGATGGTTTTGAGTATTGACAGCCAAGTGATCATGTACATACATTTGGTTGTGAGCATTGAAGGTAAACTGTTGGTTAAGGTCAAACAGTCTGTCCAGAGCGTCTGCAACAAAAATTAAGAAGAATAGCTGTTGATTCATCATATCTTATTACTTATTTCCTTATTTACCTCTTGAATAATTATAAAGATACACCAATAAGATCTTTATATTGTAATCAATAGATTACCATCCAGCCGCATAGCAGATGCCTTAAGTCTCAAACAAGAAAAGTAATTTCAATAACAGAAAAATTTTAAAAATGTACATAAAAGGTGAATTGATGTTTTGATAACTTAAATTTCACTTTTAATGTATTCTCTTTAATGGATAAATGAGGCTCCATTTGGAATATATATCTCCAGTTTTTCAAAGTTCAAAAAGCATGTCTGATTATCTCTTCCATAAATAGAGTTCAATGCAAGTTAGTAAAATGTTGCAACTCAACTCAAAGTAAAAATATTTAATTCTGACCAGTTGTTTACTAATTCAAATAAGCTAAGTTCAAATTACACATTTAGGCCATCACATTCCAATCTATCAAATTTCAATCTGCCATTAATATATTTTGTGTATTTATTTTGGTCCAAATAAAACCAAAGTTGGCTGAGAGTCAAGGAAGAAAAAAATGAATTCTATAATTTTTTTTCTGTTCAGCAGCTTACAATAAAAATGCTAACATTTTTAGTGATGAGAAAATGGGTGTACAATAATGTTTAAGGGATAAAAATAATAGAACTTCATAGAAGAAGGGGATATGTTGACTCAGTCTATGAAAGTTGTTTGGGAATAGTAGAATTCTAGAATGAAAAATCTGTGGACTGTTCATCCGTAGGAGGTACAAAGAGTATTCTCCAACAAAGGAAAATAGCATGATCATGTCAAAACCTAGATGTAGAACTAGTTCACATCAAGGAATATAGAAAAGCTATATCTTTAATGAACCCACACCCTCTTAACCCTTCTTTTATTCTTTCTTCCCCCCCCCTTTGGATCACTGAAATCTCATCAGTTTTCTGAACATTTGCTGGACGGTCAATAAAACAGAAACCATGGGTATGTATATACAGAACAAACTTTATATAGGCAAGCATATGATCTGCTGAATCAGATACCATAATAATAATAATATAATAATAATAATAATAATAATAAGATACAATAATGCTGGTTAAATAAGTTTGAATCCATTATGATAATGATAATTACAGAATAACATTTATTTAGAGCAGACAGTACGCTCATTGCTTCATAAGCATTATGACGTTTAATATCCACAATAAAAGTATAAGATAGTTAGCACACTATTTCCATGTGAATAACAGCATGGCGTAGACAGTGAGGTTAAACTACTAGTCAAGATCACATTTAAAAGACAAGATGGCCTGGGACTCTATCCCAAATTTTCCAAATTTCAATCCACTTTCCAGACCACTACACGAGGTTGTGAAAACAATGAAATAATTCAAAGCTAAGTAAAACTGTTTTAAGCTAATGTTATGAAAGTATAAAAAAATAAAGGAACAATATACCCGAGTTTTATTTTTTTAAACATACCTGAATTTAATTAGAACCATTCCTAATTTTCCAACTTTTCCTACCATTATGTTGACATGTATAGAATGAGTTTTGCTTATTTCAGATATCCTTTTTTCCCTGTAACTCTCTGATATTCTTGAAGAGCATCTGAGGCTGATTTTCTAAGAGCTGTGTGTTGAGTTCGTCTTGGTTTTATGTTATAGACTGATTAGTTTATACCAAGGTTTACACCATACTTTATTAGACTTAATCATTCCTTTTCTCAATTATAAGATTTTTAAAATTACATTTTAGAAGGGAAAACCTTGCATAGGTATCCGTGCCTGTGTGAGTATGTAGAGCAAAAGACTTGGAAGTATGGGGAGAAAGGAAAAGTGACAGCTCATTTCCTAAATGGGAGAGGGGTTAGTAAAGACACTTGCTGCATTGGTTTAGAAAAGAGAGGGAGGGAAAAGTAAGAAGGAGGCTTGCACCTGACTATCCAAAACTACAATTCTTAATTAAATCATTGTGAGGCATTGTTTGGCAAAAAATAGTGCATTTGGGCTACTCTCTCTAAAATCGGCATTGTATGCAATAAATTGGAGAACCTGAAATGGTGGATAGCGGAAGCAAACAATAAGAGTACTCTCCAAAGTTCCAAATGTGTGCCAATCCTGTGGGAATCCTGGTGATATCTGCAATTTGATTTAGGAAGACTCAGGTGGGACTTCCCAACCCTGAGATTGTGACCTGAGCCAAAATCAAGCATTCGACACTTACCTGACGGAGCCACACAAGTGCCCCTGAGATTTTGCATTTTTAACAAGCTCTCAGGAGACCACATTTTGGGCAGCAAGGAACTAGGTTTCGATTGCACCCATGCAACCCAGAAATGTGAGGGGTCTAAACCAGGCTGATAGGATTGAAGCAGAGAGTAGTGTGTGACACTGAGGGATGGAAGGAGGGTGACTTAAGACTCTGTGACCTGATGGTATGAGAGACGCTTGTTTACACAATATACATAAGTCAAACCATCAGACTGCATGTCTTAACCTTGGAGAGTGACATATTTCAATTATTTCTCAATAAAATTGGGGAGGGGAAAGGAAATACTTGTTTAGGAGAAACTGTGCATGAAGTTATAAGCCACATTTTAACACATGTGTCTTTCCTGTCATTGGAAGGACATTCATTGTGTGCATTAGAATGTGTGCATCAGAGATAGCTTTACCTCGCTGTGGCACTGAATTTGAAAAATCCTTAGGTATCTGGTAAAGAAGCCAGTGACCTTCCTTTTCTAAGGGCATTTATTTTGCAAAATTTGTAATTTTAAATTCTTTCTTTGTCCCTTTGAGATGTAAATCTTTTGAAAAGCCTCTTGCCGGTTTGACAACCCAGGACTGTGTCTCAAGAACCTGGCTTAGAAGCCCTCCCTTTGCAATTCAGTTTCCCTGTTAGTCAGCCCTATTTCTCAATCTCTACAGGAGAGCAGGGGCCCGAGTCCAGCATAACTTGAAGTCTTGCTCCAAGCTGTAAAACTACTTCTGGTGATCAAGATAGGAGAAAGTTTGTTTTTCCTTTGGGTAAAGCCAATTAGGAAACACAGATGGCCTAATCACAGAGAAAAACATTTGCAAACTCAGGAATAACTTAATGGATACCTTCTATTGATCAACCTCCCCCCTCATGTCCACTAGATCACCTCAGCATTTCAATGCACTCCTGCCTTTTGTGTCTGTGGAGCTGGGTATGCACTTGGTGCTCTCTCCCCTATTGCTGCAGAGTATCAGGAATAAATTAACTCTTGTTTTCTCATTTTGTTCTGTGTGGTGTTTTCTCTTTAAGGTACCACACAATGTAGCATTAAAGAAGGATATTCATATAAGATTCTTCTAGGAGCACTAAAGAAATATAGGTTTTTATGTTACAGAACCTGGACTGGATTGCCTGAGGGAAGAACCAAGCAGTAATCAAAAATCTTAGAGGATAGGAAGTTTGTTTGACTCTAGCAGGCTCAGAGGGGAGTGATCTCCAAAGGTCTGAGTCCCAAGCACAAGCAACGGGAGTAATTTATACACTTCGACTTCCATATATGTGGCCCTTTTGGAGTGCGTGACAAGCAGGGCAGGAAGAACCCGGAAGGGGCTGAGCAGGAACTGGGATTCCCCTGCTGGTTTGGTCAGCCATCTTCGAACACAGTTTTTCCTTATCAATTAATACTATTGGTATTTTCTAATTTGTGATATTCCCTATTCTATATCTACTATGAATATATTGTGATAATATAAGATTATACCAGGATGAAACTTTATTAGTGGGTGCATACATGCTCATGTGTGTGTGCACAAGCAGGGGAAGGGGAAGGGCAGAGAGAGAGAGAGAGGGTGAGAGATAATCTTAAGCAGGTTCCATGTCCATGATAAAACCTGATCATGGGGCTCAATCTCATGACCCTTGAGATCATTACCTGATCTGAAACCAAGAATCAGGATGCTTAACAGACTGAGCTACCCAATTTCTCTCAGGATGAGATTTTTTTTGGGGGGGGTGGAATATGTGTATTTGAGGTATATCCAGACTTCTTAACCATGTAGATCATCTGTTTTTTTCCTATTACCATAGAGATTCTCATTTTACTAATATCTGCTTTAAATTAAAATACTGTTGTCCCTTGTCACTCCAAGTAAGTCTGTACCCTACATTAATAGAATTTCAAACTCCACCCAAGAACTAATGATTCAGAGTTTGCATTTTAAGAGGATATCCTCGTAATTCATATCCACATTGAAATCTGAGAAGCCCTCCTCTACTTTACTGAAGTGGTTCTAGGATCCCACTCAGTACTTAAAGATGAATGTTTTCCCCTCTGATTAATAACAACATTTGAAGTATATAGTGGCAGAAACAGTTAACGAAAGTTGATGTTTCTTTCTCATTATGGAGAGAAAATAAAGCAAACAATGACTATGAGGATTGATTTCTGGAGTCTCAATTATATTTATTAGATTGCTACTATTACATTGCATTATCTACAGTGTTATTCATATGCCAGTCCCATTATTTCTTGATTATTGTAGCTTTGTCATAAGTTTTGGAAACTGTGAAATGTGAGTCTTCTGGCTCTTTTTCTCCTTTTCTAAGATCATTTTCAGCATTTTCATGAGTTTCAAGATCAAGATATATATAAGGGCAGCTGTGATTATGATAGGAATTTAATTGAATTTGAGGATATAATTAGAGAACTTTACCAATTTAGCAATATTAAATCCATTCAATGAACATGGGTTGTCTTTTGACTATTTATGTCTCTTTAATTTCCTTTTTTTAAGATTTAATTATTTATTTTAGAGAAAGGGAGAGAGAAGAAGAGTGGGAGTAGCAAAGGGAAAGAGAGAGAGAATCTCAAGAAGACTTTGCACTGAGTGCAGAGCCTGATGAAGGGCTCAATCCCACAACCCTTAGATCAGATCTGAGCGGAAACCAAGAGTTAAATGCTTAACTGACTATGCCCTGACGCCTCTATGTCTCTTTAATTTCTTCAAAAAAATGTTTTGTAATTTTCAAAATATAAATATACACATTATTATTAAATGCATCCTAAAATTTGCTCTATTTTATTGAATAAATATTTCTACATTTGCTCCATGCCCTTAGGACATTTTTAAAGTATTTACATGTTTTTTATTTATCAACAATTTTTACCAGTTATACTTTTTTTCACTAGGAATAAGATCTGCTGAGCTCTTTACATCATTAACCTGTAAATAGAAAATTTGCTGTTAGCTTTTGTTTTATTTATGTTTTATTTAATGACATTTTATCTTATTTTAAAGATTTTATTATGACATCCCACCATTTTTGCCATATATTATTGGTTAAGAGAAAGTCACAGGTTTCTCCACACTCAGAGGAAAGGGGTCACACAAAAGAAGAACAGTGAGAGCCAAAAAAGTGTGCCTAACATGTTGGACCTTTATGTGACACATGGAATTGTGTGGGCTCTGCATTCACTTGTTTTCAATGTATTGTACAGTTAGAAAAACTGTGTTATGTTAAGTCACAGATATTGGGGAGTGATCTATTGGTACTGAATAAGCATAGTCTCTTACTACTATACCTGCTTTTGTTCTGTAATAATTTTTCTCCTAATTAATGTTGCCAGAGGAGCATCTGAATGGCTCAGTCAGTTAAGTGTCTGTCTTCAGCTCAGATCATGATCCCAGGGACCTGAGATTGAGCCTATGTTGAGCTCTCTGCTCTGCAGGAAGCCTACTTCTCCCACTACCTGCCCCTCCCCAGCTTGTGCTCTCTCTCTCTCTCTCTCTCTCTGTTAAATAAATAAATAAATAAATAATAAAACCTTAAAATTAAAAAAAAAAAATCAGCATTATAAGCAAATATATATTGTTATTGCACTCTCACATAAATATTTAAATTATAACATGAAACAGTATAATTATAATGTAAATAAAAAATGACTTTAAAATGGAAGGGAGAACTGTATTAATAAGAAAATATTTGATAAGTCCATCTTTTTATTGAAATTATGTTATGAAGGAACAATGCTTGATCATTTATTTCAAAGGAGACATTTTTCACCTTTTTAAATATATGTTATCTAATTCTTTGATATAATATCAGGGATATTTTTCCATATTTTATGGTGTGTAAACATATCATTGATCAAATTCACTGTACATTATTACTGTAATGCCTTACAGAGTTGTTTGTTTGCTTGTTTGTTTTTTGAGAGAGACAGAGAGAGAGAGGAGGAGAGCGTAAGGGGAGGAATGGAGGGGCAGTGGGAGAAGGAGAAGTGGAGCTGGATCCCAGGACCCTGACTAAGATCATGACCTCAGCAGAAGGCCAACACTTTTTTTGTATTTTTTTTTTTAAGATTTAATTTATGTATTTGAGAGAGAGAGATATCGAGAACAAGTGGAGGGAGGGATAAGAGGAGAGGGAGAAACAAGCTCCCAACTCAGCAGGGCTCAAACCCAAGACCCTGGGATCATGACCTGAGCTAAAGGCAGACTCTTAACTAACTGAGCCACCCAGGAGTCCCCTTATAGAGATTTTTAGATTAGATTGGCCTCCACATTTACCCCAGGGCACGCATGTGTCTAGCAAGGCACCATTTCTACTGCAAACGTGGAACTTCCCAGCCCTTTCCTTCCAAACACCCACTTCAATTCATATTTGATTATCAATGTTGCTATCACTATTAAGACTCCATTTTTCTGTTATTCTTTTTTCTATTGACAGTATTGTTTGCTGTACCCAAATAGTACAAAAGTCTTATTGAGTAATTTTTCTTCAACTATAAAAGCTTAAAAAAAAAAAAAGAGGCTTCTAGGCTACTTTGTGGCAGGGATTCCCAAACAAGATGCTTACCAATAAGCAGCAATGCCTTCCACAAGATGACTTTAGAGTAAATCGATTCTTTATGAAAATAGCCTAATATCTGGAGCTAAGAAAAATTGTTGAGAGGAAAATAATCTTTTTTATGCATAACTCCTGTAATAATAGCATTATTATATAGAGAATTCTTTGTTCATTTACCTGGATATTATTTCCTCATTATTTAAGAGAATATCAACTGAATCAAATCTTTTGTATATGGAGATTATTATTATTATTATAAAACATAACAATAGAAACTTTCAAACATGTAAACAATGTCAATTTCTGTTTCTAAATCCGTTTGATATTTGTCGACACATACAATAAAAATCCCTAAAATAATACACATAGTTCTATGTAACATTACCTATGCCCACTGCTCCCTACCCCCAGCCTTGTTTTCTAAACTGCAACCTCATAGATCCCTAATATTCTCGACTTGGCATATTTGTTTCTGCCTCAGAATTCTGAATGCAGGTTTCTTGGCTAAAAATATCCCATTAGCTACCTTGCCCATTTGAATGACTCTTCATTCTTCTGGTTGCATTTTAAATAATTGGTTTAATGCTGTTCCGGAAGAGTTTTGTAAGGGCTAGGGTTAGTTAGGCCTCCCTAATATACATACACATAGCACTTTATTCCTTTAGAGCAATTTCACAATGACTTTGTGTGTCAAGGCAAGGTAAAGAAACAAATTGTTTCTGGGGTTTTATACTATAGAAAATGCAGGATAAACACCTAACACATGACTTGGGAAAATCCTGAGTTTACATGCTCTATCCCTGCTAGTCTATAAGCTCTAAACACGCAAGGACAATGTTTTCCTTGATCACTGGTGTAGCTCTGACTTCCACATCTATCCCTTATAAGTAGTAGGCCTTAGCTTACTACTTAGGGAATGAAGGGATGATAGACATGGATATATGACCAGAAACTCCTGGCTTCCGATCTGTAAGCAAAACTAAAAGGTTGACAATCTAGAGAAACCTATCCTACTTCATTGATATATTTACAGGTTCTTGCATATTAGATAATTCATTTTTTATGCCCAAACTACAGTAATGTAATTTTATAGCCATAAGCGCAATTAAAATAATTTATTATTTTCAATATTGAACCAAACATGAACCAGTGATCTAAGAACATGTTAGTCATTAGTAATATATGTAAATACATTGCTAACACTCTGAAAAAAAAAAACCAAAAAACTGATGTTAAAGCACATTTAAATTAAAAAATCAACATTCTTCCTGAGGTATGTGTTTTTTAAAAGGGTTATTTACAATAATTGGACATTGACATTTATGTAGACAGCTAAACTTACATTGTCAGGAAAATTATTTCATTGATTCGTTAAAATACTGTAATGTTAAATTTAAAAAAGATAAATAAAAGCATAGCATCTCTTGATTAACCTATGATTAATATAATAAATTTTTATAATCTTTTATATAGTTAAATTATATGTTCAGACACAATTGACCTATGACATGGTCAACATAATTTATACTATGCAATTCAAATACATGATTAAACAGCATAACTTAAGCACCTTAAAGTTTATTCACCCATTATTTTATAGCCAAGTCTTTGACTAGGGAATACTTCATTTCAATGGCTAAAATATAGCAGTGATCATGAATCAGATGGTTATCAGACAGACTTCTGCTCAGTTGTTCCCAAGGGAGAGTTTATTTCCCTCTCATTGTGCTCTAGTTCACACACAAAGGAATTAACCAATCTGCTGCACACTTTAGTTATAGGACCTGCAAAGCCCCAGAGACAGATAGAACCAGATATGAAACCAGAGACAGACTTGTCTTTATTTCCATTTGTGACCAAAGCTACTACATTACTTTAATATCAGGAAAGACCAATGGCCATGCATTCTTTCTTGAGTATTACAAATACCATAATAGATGCATGTACTTTCAGTATTTTGGGAAAACAATATTATTATAATTAAATTAAATTTTTGTGTACCAGCTTTTTTGTGTTTGGACTTTTTTGTAATTTGACATAAAATGATAATGTTTTGAGTTTAGGCAGAGAATATAAAATAATTTGTGAAACTAAAGTATTTTAAATATACAAAGGAAAATTGTCACATATTGGTGAATTTTACTCATATATAATGTAAACTTCAAGGTTGCATTTACATAAACACCTGTTCTGATTGTCCTATGAAGTTTACTTTTACTTAAAGATTCATATCTCTGAACTGAAAATAGTTCTATAGTCCTGGCATTCAATATTGTTTCTCTCACGTATGTTTTCTACAAAAAAAAAAAAAAAAAAAAAAAAAAGAATCATTGAGCTGTTATCCAACATCCATCCTAGGTCGGCTCTATAAGAAAGGTACATAAATTATTTAACTTTTGCTATGGAATTCTCATTAGCAACTAGTTTCAATGAAATTCTAATTAACTCATTTATATAAAATGCATGTTTCATCTGTAGTGTAAGATCAATGTATATACTAGTTCTACCCTCACAGAAAAAAGCTGAGCTGGAAACTTCCACATATCAACCAAGAAATTTAAAGAAAATTCTTCCTATTCAAAACAAAAAGATGTACATTTGTCCCTTGTGTTATACCTTAAATACCCATCTCAATCAATTCATGACACAGATTTCTAGATATACAATTGATCCCACTTAAAATGATACATGGAGGCAAGTTATATATGTATGAACTTTACATACATACTTATATATGTTCCTGTACTCTTACATATATATATACACACATACATACATACATACACTTAGGTACGTATTATGGTTTTGTTTTTACATCTGAATTAATTTTTACATATGACTCTGTTCCATTTCCAATTCTGAGCACTTATAATTAACTGATAAATACTGAAATGCCAATTATTATAGTCCATGTTAAAATCATAAATCCCATTATTTTTTTTATTGCAGAACTTGGAGATGACTGAAAAGTTATTATCAATCTAAAATTAAGACAGAGATCATATAAAATAATATTATGTCACACTGACAGAATAATACTTATAGAAAGTAAGGAGGATGGGACGCCTGGGTGGCAGTTGGTTGGACGACTGCTTTTGGCTCAGATCATGATCCCGGAGTTCCAGGATCGAGTCCAGCATCGGACTCCCAGCTCCACAGGGAGTCTGCTTCTCCCCCTGACCTTCTCCTCGCTCATGCTCTCTCTCACTGCCTCTCTCTCAAATAAATAAATAAATTCTTTAAAAAAAAAAAGAAAGTAAGGAGGAGAAATCTTAGTAAATGTTGATATGGTTTTTAAAAAGAATGAAACTTAAAAGTAATAAATAAAAGAATGCAACATGTCTTGAGTTTTAGAAACAAAAAGATTCCATGTCTATGATTGAAAAGGGGATGTGTTTTTAACAAAAAGCAAGTTGGATAATATTTCCTCATCATAGTTAGATATTTGATGAGAGACAGTGTATTATTTTCCTAGAGTTGCTGTAGCCAATTATTACAAATTTGGTGGCTTATCTTTTCACGTTTGTGGAGTCTGGAAGTCTGAAATTAGTATCATTGGCAGGAAACCAAGGTGTCAACAGGATTGTACTCCCTTTGTGGGTTCTATGGGAGAAGCTATTCCTTACCTCGTTGGCAGCTGCCATTCTCTGGCTTATAACCATGTCACTCCAATAGCTGTCTCTGTGGTGACAGTGTCCTCTTCTCTCCCACTTATGTCAAGTTTTCTTCTGCTCCCTCTTATAAGAATACATGTGATTGCATTAGAACTCATCCTGAAATCCAGAGCAATCTCCCCATCTCAAGATTGTCAGTTTAGGACATCTGCAAAATCCTTTTTGCCATGTAAAGTTCAGAGGTCCCAGGGATTAGGATGTGGATATCTTTTGGAAGGCCAGTATTTGGTTAGCCACAGATAAGTGAAGTGAGTCTTTTCCCTGTCCCTTGTATACAACTCAAAGTGAAAAATATTGATAAATATTAATCCTGTTAAAAAGGAAAAGACAAAAGTCATTATTTTTCACCATTTTCTATAAATTTGTCATTTAGATGGAACTATTTATATTTATTAAAGATGGAATTTTAAAAATGTATCTTAGGGGTGCCTGGGTGGCTCAGTGGGTTAAAGCCTCTGCCTTCGGCTCAGGTCATGATCTCAGGGTCCTGGGATCGAGCCCTGTGTCAGGCTCTCTGCTCACCAGGGAGCCTGCTTCCCTTCCTCTCTCTCTGCCTGCCTTTCTGCCTACTTGTGATCTCTCTCTGTCAAATAAATAAATAAAATTTTTAAAAATAACTATCATACTATGTTGAGGATTTAAATGACTTTCTTGACACAATGTCACTAAATTGAATATCATTGTACCCATTTTTTTAATCCTCTTGTTGTACTACATAGGCATGGATGTTAATAGGATGTATCTATATATATAATTTTAAAACTAATTTAAGTGCACAGTAAATGAGTAGACTGTCAAGTACTGTGATTTGGAAAACTTAAAATATCATTGGTTAATTCTCAAATGCTAGCCAATTTCCATTTCATACATAATCAACTTCAAGAAAAAACACTTAAATGATTATAAATGTGCTACATAAGTTTCATTATTGAAAATTAACATATATAATATATATAAATATTTATATATAAATGCAGAACATATCATAAGCAATGTTCTAATTTATCTCAAATTTAGTTAAGAATTACACCTCATTTTAAGTATTATTCTAATATGAATTGCATGAGAATTATCCTGGAAGAAAAAATAGGTTATATTTATTTAGTTCTTGGCAAACTATTTCCAAAATCTGAGCTAAGGAAAAACAAACAAACAAACAAACAAACAAAAACACAAGAAAACAAAAAAGAATGAACTAACAATGCTTTTCATTTGGATTGTTGACTGAAATTGAACACGATGTCAGTCTTATTTCCAAAGATTAAAAAAGCTAATGAAGTCTGTTCTTTTATTATGGTAGCAAAGTTCTTTCTTCTTTCTTAAAATACCTATAATCTTCTTTTATTTAGATCTACAAAATAATTTTTTAAAAGATTTTTATTATTTATTTGATAGAGAGAGATCACAAGTTGGTGGAGAGGCAGGCAGAGAGAGAGGGGGAAGCAGGCTCCCCTCTGAGCAGAGAGCCCGATGTGGGGCTCAGTCCCAGGACCCTGAGATCATGACCTGAGCCGAAGGCAGAGGCTTAAACCACTGAGCCACCCAGATGTCCCTACAAAATAATATTTAAAAGGAAAATTTAATCATCCTATAACAAACACATGGTAGAATATACAGATCACAAACCTTACTCAGAATGTATAATACTGAGTACTTCTTTCATAATATAAACACAGTTAAATATGGTCATGACTTCAATCCAAAAGTATTTAATGAGAGAATATCGCCCTCGACGCACAAGGACGACAAGACGCCCCAGTTCAGATGCATCTTCTCTCTCTATTGCTGCAAGTCTACACACTTATATACGCTTACATGACCAATCAGTGAGCAGGGTACAGGAGGGAGCGAATCAGGCTGTGCACCTAAATGAACAACCTCGCTAGCAACCAATGCTGTTTACTTCCTCTTTGGGCATTCCGCTTAGTCTCACGAGGCAATCCTAACCTGGCAACTAGCCAGGCGCCATCTTTTAATGGTGGAGGCCACCCTGGCAAGGGGCCTGCCTCCGACAAGAGAACATAAATGATAAATTTTTGACAAGCAGTACTTATTCTATTTCATTACTTCCATGAATAAAAAAGGTAAGTTTTTTTAAGTAATTATAAGTTCTATGGATATCTTATTTTACTTTTTAAAAATTTTATTTTAATTAATTATTGATTCATTTTTTGTGATTTTATATAATTTTTTTAGTGTTCCAAGATTCATTGTTTATAAACCATACCAAGTGTTCCATCCAATATGTGCCTCCTTAATACCCACCACCAGACTCACCTAATCCCCCATCCCCCTCCCCTCCAAAACCCTCAGTTTGTTTCTCAGAGTCCACAGTCTCTCATGGTTTGTCTCCCCCTCCAATTTCCCCCAACTCACTTTTCTCCATCTCCCAATGTCCTCGATAGTATTCCCTATGATACACAAGTAAGTGAAACCATATGATAATTGACTCTCTCTGCTTGACTTATATCACTCAGCATAATCTCATCCATGTTGATACAAAAGTTGGGTATTCATCCTTTCTGATGGAGGCATAATATTCCATTGTATACATGGACCATACATTTCTTATTTATTCATCTGTTGAAAGGCATCTTGGCTCTTTCCAGTTTGGTGACTGTGATCATTGCTGTTATGAACACTGTGGTGCAGATGACCCTTTTTTTTTTTCACTACATCTGTATCTTTGGGGTAAATACCCAGTATGCTAATGCAGGGTCATAAGTTAGCTCTATTTTTAATTTCTGAAGGAATCTCCACTCTGTTTCCAAAGTGGTTACACCAGCTTGAATTCCCATGAACAGTGTAAGAGGGTTTCCCTTTCTCCACATCTTCTCCAACACATGTTGTATCCTATCTTGTTGATTTGAGCCATTCTACCTGGTGTAAGGTGGTAACTCCATGTGGTTTTGATTTGAATCTCCCTAATGGCTAATGATGATGCACATATTTTCATGTGTCTGTTAGTTATTTGTATGTCATCTTTGGAGAAGTGTCTATTCATGTCTTCTGCCCATTTTTTGACATGATTATCTTTTCTGTGTGTTTTGAGTTTGAGGAGTTCTTTATAGATCTTGGATATCAGCCCTTTGTCTGTAGTGTCATTTGCAAATATCTTCTCCCTTTCCATAGGTTATCTCTTTGTTTTGTTGATTGTTTCCTTTGCTCTGCAGGAAGAAATTGACAACCTAAATAGACCAATATCTAGTAATGAAAATGAAGCAGGATCAAAAATTTCCCAAAAAAAAAAGAGCCCAGGACCTGATGGATTCTCTGGGGAATTCTACCAAACATCCAAAGAAGAAACAATATCTATTATCCTGAAGCTGTTTCAAAACATAAAAACAGAATGAAAACTTCCAGACTCTTTCTATGAAGTCAGCGTTACCCTGATCCCAAACCAGGCAAAGACCCTATCAAAAAGGAGAATTTCAGACCAATATCCCTGATGAATATGGATGGCAAGATTCTCAACAAGATCCTAGCTAATAGGATCCAACAGTACATTAAAAAGATTATCCACCATGACCACGTGGGATCTATCCCTGGGATGCAAGTGTGGTTCAACATTCACAAATCAATCAATGTGATAGAACAAACCAATAAGAGAAGAGAAAAGAACCACATGGTTCTCTCAACTGATGCAGAAAAAGCATTTGACAAGATACAGCATCTGTTCCTGATTAAAATGCTTCAAGGTATTGGGATAAAGGGAACATCCCTCAACTTCATGAAATCTATCTATGAAAAATACACAGAAAATATCACCTTCAATGAGAAAAAGCTGAAAGCCTTCCCTTTGAGATCAGGAACACAAGGATGTCCACTCTTTCCATTGTTATTCAACAAAGTACTAGAAGTCCTAGCAAAAGCAATCAGACAACAAAAAGAAATTAAATGTAATCAAATTGACAAAGAAGTCTAATTCTCTCTTTGCAGGTGACATGATATTTTATATGGAAACCCCAAAAGAATCCACCCCCAAACTACTAGAACTCATACAGCTATTCAGTAATGTGGCAGGATACAAAATCAATGTACAGAAATCAGTTGCTTTCTTGTACACTAATAATGAAAATATAGAAAGGGAAATTAGAAAATCAATTCCATTTACTATAGCACCAAGAACCATAAAATATCTTGGAATAAACCTAATCAAAGAGGTAAAGGATCTGTACTCGAGGAACTACAGAACACTCATGAAAGAAGTTGAAGAAGACACAAAAAGATGGAAGACCCTTCCATGCTCATGATCAGAAGAATAAACATTGTTAAAATGTCTATACTGCCCAGAGAAATCTGCACTTTCAATGCCATCCTGATCAAAATTACACCAGCATTTTTCAAAAGGCTAGAACAAACAATTCTAAAATTTGTATGGAACCAGAAAAGACCCTGAATTGCTAATGAAATGTTGAAAAAGAAAAAAACCTGGGGCATCACGTTGCCTGAGTTCAAGCTTTTCTACAAAGCTGTGATCACCAAGACAGCATGGTATTGGCACAAAAACAGACACATAGACCAGTGGAACAGAATAGAGAGCCCAGATATGGATCCTCAATTCTATGGTCAACCAATCTTTGACAAAGCAGGAAAAAGTATCCAGTGAAAAAAGACAAACTCTTCAACAAATGGTGCTGGGAAAACTGGATAGCTACGTGTAGAAGAATGAAACTCAACCATTCTCTTACACCATACACAAAGATAAACATGCAATGGATAAAAGACCTCAACGTGAGGCAGGAATCTATCAAAATCCTAGAGGAGAACATAGGCAGTAACCTCTTCAACACTGACCACAGCAACTTCTTTCAAGACATGTCTCCAAAGGCAAAAGAAACAAAAGCGAAACTGAACTTTTGGGACTTCATTAAGATCAAAAGCTTCTGCACAGCAAAAAAAAAGGGGAGAATTTTTAATCTCACTTCCTTCTTATTTGAGTTGTGGAAGTGATTCCAAATCATATCAGCTTCCAAATTTTTGACCTAAGTATAAATTTAAAAATCAGGTGATAATAAACTGGGCGTGCATATCTAACAAATGAACCTTGGCTAGGGATGCTAGCTGAGCTCTTTCTATTCTGCTCATTTTAGATATCATTATGCGAAACCAAAAAAAGAGAATAGTTATTCTTTAGAAATTTGAAGGAATGTCAGAATACAAACTTGATAATATATCTCTTATTCAGAATTAATATATTACTTTCTGACTTCAACAAATATTTTAAAGATGTTTATAATTTTCTAATTATAAAAAGTATATAATCTGATTTTTTTAATTTGACAATGTTTATCACACAGTTTTTTGTGTGTGTATCAGATGCCACCACAGGCTCTGGAGATTCACTGTCATAAATTAAACTTTTGTCCTTATAGAAGATATATTATACTGAGCTAAATAGAAAATAAACAAGGTAAATAAAACATATACATGCTAGATAGTGATAATTTTAAATAGCTCTGATCAGTTTAATTATTTCTACTTTTTTTTTTTTGTATTCTTGTAGGAGCCACATTCACTAATTTGAACATGCACAGAAAAAAAAATTACAATCTTACATACAGTTTTATATGTTTTTATTCAGTCTTACTAGACAAAATACATTGCGGTTATAAGATTTGAAATTTCTTCTCAAATCCAATAGTGTTTTCTTAGGAAAACTTAAAGTAATGTGTAGGATATATACAGGACAATTCAATATATTGTTAGATGTAATATCCAATATGAGAAAATGTAGTATGTGCAAGAAATAAGGTTACCATGGCGATAATGTGTTTTGTGAGGTCAAAGAATCATTTCTGTTTTAATACTCCATGAAATATAGACCTTACTAGAAGCTACCCAAGAAATCATAACTTGTACAGCTTTTAATTTTTATAGTTCATACTATATTCTAATGACTATATATATTAAAATAGTGCCATCTCTTCTTGGTTTATAGCAGGTATTACAACATTTCCTTTAAGGAGGAACTCAAAGATATCAAAAACTAAACAAACTGGAAACAATGTGTCAAAAAAATATAATAATCTCTTCAAAGAAGAGGTTTTTTTTTAAAGTCTTTCTTTTTTTTTTTTTAAAACATTTTATTTATTTATCAGAGAGAGAGAGGGAGAGAGCGAGCACAGACAGACAGAATGGCATGCAGAGGCAGAGGGAGAAGCAGGCTCCCCGCTGAGCAAGGATTCCCATGTGGGACTCGATCCCAGGATGCTGGGATCATGACCTGAGCCAAAGGCAGCTGCTTAACCAATTGAGCCACCCAGGCGTCCCAAGAGAAGAGATATTTTTGTAATAATATCATTCTATATCATTCTAAAATATATTTTCCTAACATAGCCATAGACAACAGTTTAAAAAAATGGTCCAAATTAGATGACTCTTATTGACTCAGGTGATAATATAATTCATATTTAAAATTTTTAATGGGCATGAATAGACATTTTTCTAAAGAGAACATACAGGTGACCACAGATAAATGAAAATATGTTCCACATCACTGTTCATCAGGGAAACACAAACCAAAACTACAATGAGATATCACCTCACACCTGTCAGAATCACTAAAATCAGAAAAAACAAAGGCTGGCAAGGGAAACCTTGCACTGTTGGTGGGAATGTAAACTGGAGAAGCCATTGTGGAAAACAGTATGCAAGTTCCTCAGAAAGTTAAAAATAGAATTGGGGCACATTGATGGCTCACTTTATTAACAGTGTGGCTTTTAACCTTAGTTCAGGTTTGATCTCAGGATCATGAGTTAGAGGCCTATGTTGAGCTCCACGCTGAGGGTTGAGACAAGAAAGGAAAGGAAAAGAAAAAAAAAAAAAACAAAAGAAAAGAATGGAGGGGGAGGAAAAGGAAAGTGAGGGAAAGGAAGGGAAGGGAAGAAGAGAAGAAACGAGAAGAGAAAGAGAAAGGAAAAGAAAAAATAGAACTACCCTATGATCAAACAATTGTACTACAAGACATTCTTGTACCCAAAGGATACAAAAATACAGTTTTGAAGGGATATATCTCCCTGATACTTATAGCAGCATAATCAACAAGTCCATCTGTGAAAGGGACCAAATGTCAATCAGTTGATGAATGGATAAAGATGTGACATATGTCTATGGAATATTAGTCATCCATAAAAAGAGCCAGGGGTCCCTGGGGAGGCTCAGTTATGCCTCTGACTCTTGATTTTGGCTCATGTCATGATCTCAAGATCATGAGGTTGAGTCCTACACCAGGCTCCGTGCTGAGCATAGTGCCTGCTTGGATTCTCTCTCTCGGCCCTTCCCCTGCTTATGTGCTTGCTCTCTCTTTCTCAAATAAAATAAAATAAAATAAACACAGTAAATTCAGTTAAATAAAAAATTAAACATTTTTAAAAAAGAATGAAATCTTGTCATTTGAAAAACATGGATGGAGCTAGAGAGTATTGTGCTAAACAAAATAAATCAGTCAGACAAAGACAAATACCATATTATTTCACATATATGTGGAATTTAAAAAACAAAACAAATGAGCAAAGGCAAAAAGAGAGAGAGGGTCAAATTAAGAAACAGACTCAGAAGTATAGAGAACAAACTAATGGTTACCAGAAGAAGGTAGGTAGGGGGACGGGTTAAATAGGAGGGCAATTGTGATGAGCACCACCTGGTATGAAAGTGTTGACTCACTTGTACACCTGAAATTAATAATGCAGTGTGTGTTAACTAACTGGAATTTAAATAATTTGTAATGTAAATGAGCAACATGATTCTAAAATCAGTAACATAAATTAATTTTTATAAAGTTTTAAAATCTCAGTTATAGGGTTATAGAGGTAAAAGTAGGCTAGAACTCATTAACAATTTGTGAAGACAATGATGGCTGGTTGGCTCAGTTGTTTAATTCCTTCAGCTCAGGTCATGATCCCAGGCTCCTGGGACTGAGCCCTGCCTAAAGCTCCTTGCTCAGTGGGGAGACTGCCTCTCTCTCTGCTTGCACTGTCTCTCTCTCTCTCTCTCTCTCTCTCTGCTAAATAAATAAATAAAATTACAAAAAAAAATTGTGAAAACAAAACTATTAAGGTTCTTGTTTTATGTATGATTGTATGAGATGCTTTTCTCTTTAAATTACAAATCCATAGAATTGGTTGTCTTATTTAATGGAATAATCTGGACACTTTCATAAGTTTCCTTAAGATACCTCACTTAAAATCTCTATCAAAATTCTTATATTTGGACAATAAACTTTATGAAAGATAAAATTGGTTGTAATCATTTTCATTACTCTAATACAGTGCAATAGTTTTCAGAAATCCCTTCACACTGTTAAAAATTCAATGTACATAAGTATAGATACAGAATCAGTTCTTCCTACTTTTGACTACAGAAGTGACTAGAATGAAAATCTAAAAAAGTAGACCTCTGTAATTCTGATTTGACAAGAATATGCTCAACATAGTCCCTAAATAATTTCATGTATATTTTATGTATTTTATAATATTTTATATTTACATTCTCTATTAGTTCTTTTTTATTAGTTTTATTTTTAATAAAACATATACATTTAAGATGTACAACATGATGACTTGTATACAATTACTGAAGTGATTCTTATAGTCAAGCTAATTACCATACCACCTCCTTGCATAGTTAATAATTTTGTGTGTTTATGTGTGTGTGATGAGGGCCCCTGAAATCTGCCCTCTTAGATTTCCAGTATTTAATTAAGTATTTTTAACTACAGTCAATAGGCTGTGTATTAGATATCTTGGTTTATTAATCCTATATAACTGCAACTTTGTATACTTTGACCAACATTTTCCCATTCCTCCAACCTTCCTGACCCCCTACTCCTCCTGTGACCGCTGTTCCACTCTTTGCTTCTATGTATTCTACTCTTTTAGATTCCCTGTATAAGCAAAATGATGCAGTTTATTTTGTTTTGTTTTTCTTTTTTGTGTCTGGCCTATTTCAAGTAACATAATGCCTTCTAGGTTTATCCATGTTGTTTCAAATGAGAGCATCATTTTTATTTTTAAACCTAATTAATATCCCATTATATCTATATATCTATATACCCAGATAGATACCTCTTTTAACATTAATATTATTAATTTAGTTAATAAATTAATAATTATATATTAATATTAATTGATTGTTAATCATTTAACATTAACATAACTGTTATAATACATGGCACAGTCCTATAACTAGAAACATATTAAGATAATTTATAAAAAATTTAAAGTAAATCTAGTTAGGCAAGGACTTTAACATTTACAAATATTTCTAAGGTTAACTTCTAGATAATTATGATAATTATGACTGATAAAAATATTAAAACAAAGATTCTCAAAGATTTTCATGAATCAAAAACTTATACAATACAGACATACTTTTAAATTGTAGGAAAACATCTTTTAGGGATTCTTATAGTTCCAAAGTAAAAGTACCAGCATCAAATATTTTTGAAACAGAAAGTGATAGGATATTATAATTTATAATAGATATCTGTGGAATCTTCAGCCCAAGAAACCATGGTATATAATGAAAGGTAATATAAAACACATGCTCACGCACAGGAGTAACTGAAATGGACAAAGGCAAAACTGATGTAGTTAAAAGAGGGTCTGTGGTCTGCATCTGGGATTCACAATATATTCCTAACCCACGATCCAGTAGGGGTTGTACCTGCAGAGAACAAAGGGGATTGCCTGAAACCCACTAATCTATCAGCTAAATTGATATTAAGAAAATTCTGAGTAAGCAAGGATAAGCTATCATATAAGCAAAACTTTTTTGAAGGTAATAATAGAATTCTATAAAATTTCTGAAAAACACACAATTTCTTAACTACTCTGCCATTTTATTTGCATAAAATAAATCTGTACTATTTTGCAGACCTTCTAATGTAACTTGGATTTTTTTTTTATAATGAAAGAAGTCATTTAAACAAATCTGAAGAATAAAAGATCAGAGAGAAAAATAAAAATGGTATCTTTTTGAGGGAAGGAGATACAAAACTGGCAAATGTTAGTATTTCATGTAATAGAAATTCAATAATTGAAAAACTCTTAAAAATGCAATGGACAAAAATTGATTTTATGATTATAACAATTCAAGATGTGTGAGGAAGATAAAAATCCCACTGTATTTTATAGATTTTGCCTAAATTATCTTAATATAAACAAGCAATTAGAACATTGGGAGGTAAATATCATATTGCTTGAAATTTAAAATAATTTCAACTATCTTTTCAAAATATTAATTGAAAAACAATTATTTAATAAGACCAATGTAAGCCATGTTATAACTACATGGAGCTAAATTTAATTATCTATATGGATTATTAAAATATTTTATAAAAAATATAAAACACTAAAAGGTGTTTTAGTTTAACTTTCATCATGTGCTTTTCTACTACTGAAGTTACTCTTTCCTTACCTGCAACCAAAAAGCAAGAAGCTACTAAATCAGTGAGAACATAAAATTCTAGGAATTAACATCCTTCACACTTTATGCTATAAGAACAAATGGAATGTTCAATTTTTAATGATTAATGTTTTCTAAATCTGTATTCCTATTGAGGATTTAAATTTTTAAGGCAAAAGACATTTAAATTTACATAGATCTTATGAACAAACTGTATGCTAAGCTTTATAGTAAAATAATCAATATGACTCAAAATGTGGCTTTTAGAAGAAATGATAAGACATTTTAATACAGAGCATGTCAGAGTAGAATTTTAAGAAAGGCATGCATTTTCCATATATATTGATTTTTTAAAAATCTTCTAATGTCTGGATACAAGGTTTAAGTGTGAACTTTATAAATGATTGCAAAGTGTCCCATTTTGTGATTCAAAGCAATGCTGCTGATAGTTCCTAAGTAGGATTATTCTTTTTTGCCACAAGTCAGCAATTTATATTTTATTAGATCTAAGTTTTATTAAAATTGATTCTACTGCTTCTTCAATTCACTAAAAGGCAATTCCGTTGTCTCAATTAACATACAAAAGTAAGATGTGGAATATTTAAGTGATTTGTTCAAGGACACATGCAACTTAATGAGGGAAAATTAGAATTCTCTTTGCTTAATTTTTAAGTTTGTTGCTGTCTTGAACTATTCATAATTTAGTAACCTCTTGAAACAGAAACTCTTACTTTGATATAGATAACATCTTTGGAGAATCTCCAATGCTCTGATAAGGTCTCAATTGCTTTTAATTGTCCTTACAGTTTCAGGAAACAGTTCTTATATTTCATTATAAATAACTACTACATAAAATGGGGAAATTTTAAAAATTACATTAAAATCTTTGAAACCATATCTTTAAAAATTAATATTTTCTGTTTTGATATAGCTGTTAAATTGATTTAGCTAATTCTACAATTATTTTATGCTTCAAAAGGTTTTTTTTCATCTGCTAAATACAAATTAACAGGGATGTAGACACAAAGGAAATTATAGCATTCACCAAATTTTAACAAAATGATACAATTCTACCTATTAAATATATTCATTGTTCTCCTTAGCCTAAAAAATCATCTATAGAGTAAATTTCTATGTGTTTGGGATCCCTAACTTGATTTTAATCTCATATTTTTGCAATGCCAGTTTAAAATCAAATTTTCAAGGTATATAGTATGCTGTAAAATAACAGCAATAATAATAATACTGACATTAAGAAACACATATTAGAGGCACCTGGGTGGCACAGTCAGTTAGGTATCTGCCTCTTGGTTTCAGCTAGGTCATGATCTCAAGGTCGTGAGTTCAAGTCCCCGGTTGGGCTCCATGTTGAGCACAGAGTCTGCTTGAGATTCTCTTTTCTTTTCCCTCTGCCCCTCCTGCTTGTGGTCTTTCTCAATCTCTCCAAAGGTAAATAAATAAATCTTTAAAAAACATTAAAACACACACACATTTAACTGATATGTTTCAGCCAAAAATAAAACTGAAACAGATTTGTGATTTCAGTTTTCTATTATATTTTTTTCTATATACAGCTCAGCTATGTTTTATTTTTCTCTACTATCCTTCAACTGCTAAACTCAGGTGAGAGTAAAGTGAAACCAACTGCTTAGTTTATGCTGTTTTAATTGTATGTACCTCAGAGGTTGGTTGTCAGGATATAAAGTTATTTTCTCAGTGCTCACATTCTTACAATTCTTATCATTATCATTTTTAACACAATAGCTCCAAAACTCTGGAATTTACTGTAATATTTTGTTTCTTAACAGTATTTGTCCTAGATGCACATAGTGATTCTTACTCAATATTGAAGGCAACTCCCCTTTTTAAAAATCCTTTCCAGAATCATTAGTTATAATAGGACAAAATAGTCTACTTGTAACATTAAGAGAAAATTAAAAAAAAAAAAAATTCTATGGACTGAGAATTCTTGTATGGACTGAAAATTCCAAGATTAAAACCAAATTTTTGACTATTTTTCCCATTTCCTGAACATTTACAATTATTTCCATATAAAATATTCTTAAATTTGAATGTAAGTTCAAAATCTTAAAGATACTATTGTATAACTTAAAGAAACCTATTCATGAAAGTTTCTTCAATTTTGAAAGAAAATGTCATCTGTGTGATTCATATCATATTCTCATTTCTCTTATGCTTACATTTGTGTTTAATTTTAAACTATTATAATCTAACATGTAAGATATGAGTATAAATAATTTCATAATAATAATTATATGTTCACTAGGAACTTTAAAAACATAAAGGTCAAAAAGAGGCTATTCAGGCCAAAAAGAGGCTATTCAGGCTATTCATAATAACACATTATGCATAATGTGTTAAAGTGACACTTGGGGATATTTACTGTTCTGAAATGATAGATGTTATAGTCTTCAAGACTGGTTCATAAACGCAACCAAGGATTTATTTACTCAAGAAGCCCACAGACATTTGTTTTGATCTCTCTGGACACTGATGCCGTCCCCTGCACTTGCTCCCCTGATTTAACGAACAGCCATGTGAATTGTTTGGGGAATGAACCTTCACTACTTTCACATAGTTCTCTATCCCTGACTGGACACAGAAGGAAGTCTGTTGAGGACCTCAATTATCTTATTGACTTAAAATGCATTCTTGTATTGACTTTAATTTGTGCAGGATGCCAGGCAAAGAGGGGAAGGCAAAGATAATTATGCTGTAGCTTTATGCAGTGGGCTCAGTCTAATGGAGGAAGGGAGTAGACTTTTTCCCCTTTTATAATGGAAGGTAAAGTGGTGTTTGAGCTACCTATTACTGTGTTATAAGCCATGTCAAACTTATTTAAAAAAAATAATGTATTATTTCTCATGGTTCTGCAACTGAGCTGAACTCATCCCAGGTGGTTCTTCCAATCTATTTGGTATCTGCTGATACTGGAATGTGTAAGAGAGCTTCTTCCCTCCAGCATTTCTACTAGAATGGCTGAAATAGTGAGATGGCTGGAAATCAAGTCTATAAGTGGTTTCTTAATCAGTGTAGTTGGACCTCTTCAGAAGGTAACTCAGGGCCTCAAGAGACAGTGTCCCAAGAAGACAAGCCCAAGGGTTTTGGGGTTAATAGGGAGCATGAAATCAGTCATGATACCTGGCTTGCTAAAATGTAACACAGAGGCCACTGGGGGTGAGGGAAAGTTTCAGAGAAGGGCATAAGCCTCTTGAATGTTGAGGCCTGAGTGACCATTCTGCTGTTGGAATGCTGTGGGCAGTTGCCTTCACTGAAGCTTTCTTAGCCCAAACAGCCTACCTGTGATCTAAGAGATGTATGCATTGTCGCTTAGGCTATGTTTAGTAAAATATACAGATTAGCATATCATATCTTTCCCATAAACAGATCCTCCTAGTTCCAGTAAGACCCCTTGTCACATGTCACATCCATGAGAAACAGTGATAAGGATTTGTGATTATCCTGAAGGACCAATAAAAGTGGGAGCAAGGAAGAGCAAAGGGGTTTCATCTCTGAATGTTGACCCCTTGCCTTCTCTCTTTCCTAGCAAAGTTTGAAGTTATCTTTCATCCATTGGTACAGGGATTGTTGGCCATTCTTGGCATCACGGTCCAAGTTCTTATCAAGTTCCTGCTTTCATGTTCCATTTGGCCAAAGCAAGTCATATGGTCAAACCCAGAATTAATATGTGAGTGACTACAAAAATAGCATGAATACTGGATGCTGTGTTTCACTGTATCAGACCATCCATATATCAGTTACCACAACTAGGATAAGCACAACTAGGAATAAATAAACTGCCATAACTCACCCAAGAGGAGGCAGTTCATTCTGCTAGAAAGATGTCATAAAAGATTTCACTCTTTCACTCATTTAATAAATATTTTTGAGTAGATGCTAGGGATTCAGTATGGACAAAATAGATGAGCCAGTTTTCTGGGATATCAAATAATATACAATTAAGACAATTTCAGATATTGATAAATGCCATAAATAAAATAGCATAATAAAATAGAGAGTGACTGGAGGTGGGGGCAGAGGCAGTGGATATTTTAGCTAAGGAAGTCAGGAGAGCCCTTCCTCAGAGAGGGTAGCTTAGTCAAGACCTGAATATGAGAAGTTACTGGCCATGTGGAACTCTAGGGAAGAATGTTCTAGGAACAGGGAACAAAGGCAAAGGAATGAGGCAGGTATTGTGCTTTCACTCATATTCAGCTTGACATGTTTTAGGGATAGAAGGCCAGAGTGCCTGAAGTATAAGAAAAGATTGGACAGAAGGAAGGTAAGATCAGGAGAAGCAGGCAGGGGTCTTGTTGGACCTTTGAAGTATTACTTGAGTGTTAGAACCTGTGACTTGTCATTCCTTGCCCATAAGTTTGCCCCTTGCATGCTCTCCTCTGAATTTCCTAAACCATTATTAAAAGGAATTGGCTGATGTAATTATGGATGCTGCCAAGCCCAAAGTCTGCAGTGAAGGCTGGCAGACTTGACACCCAGGAGAGCCAATGGCACAGGTGAAATTGAAGGCAGTTTGGAGGAGGAGAGTCTCTTCTGGCTTGAGAAGACTGGTCTCCTCTGTCTTAAGAAGACTGGCCTTCAATTTATTGTATAAGCCCCATTCATATTATGAGAAGATGTATGCTTTACATTAAACTCACTAATTTAGATTATTTCATCTAAAAATACCTTCTAACTTGACACTTAAAATTAACCATGGCAGGTAGAATCACAGATGGTTGGTAAAAAGGTGAGTGAACTTTTGTTAAAAGATAATATCAATGTGTTTACCTGCAAATTATTTCTTAAATAAGGGAAAAATAAAGGGAAACAATATACATTTTCTTTGAAGAAATCTCAAAGAAACCACCTTATCCAAGTGGCCTGTGTTAGCATAACCAATATAATAATGCATTATTCTTACAACATGACATGCTGAAAAAATAAATCCTTTAGATTATTACTCCTAACAACAATAAAGAGCCTAAATCATGGAAAACTGAATCATGGAAAAACAATCGGACAAACTCAACCATCCTTATTCTTTAACAGCACTGTCATGAAAAGTAAAGAAAGTCTAAAAAAATATTTCCAAATGAAGGTAGATTAAAGAGTGTTATAAGTAAATGTAATGAAAGTTCCCAGACTTGAGAATAGATGAGAAAATATAAATTCTATAGAGGATATTTTGGCAAAAGAGAAAAGGTCATAGTACTTGCAATTTATTTCACAAAGTAGCTAGCAAAATGGCAATATTAACAATTGAAGAGTAAAGATAAATCAAGCAAGAAAAAAAAATTTAAATTTGGTAAATTTAAGTAAGGAATGTATGTGTGATCAAATGTAGGGTTTGACCAAGATGGCTTCACTGTGTCCCTCAATTGACCAAACTTTAGATGGGCTTCTTCTTGTCTCTCATCCCCTGTCCTACTTGTAATTGAAAATTTTTATTTGTCTTTTTGAGATGTAAATCTTTTTTTTTTTTAAACCTCTTGTCAGTTTTATAACCCAGAAAGTGTTTCTCAAGAACTTTCAAACTAACCCTTTGAGCTGTAACATCAAAGGAGATAGAGCCCCTCTCTCCCAGTCTCTGCAGGATGGTGGGAGCCCAACTTAGGTAGGCCCTACTCCACACTGTAAAACTACTTTTTTTTCAAGAGGTAAGAGTAAAAGAGAAAGAGAGAGAGAGAGAAAGAGAGAGAGAGCAAATGTACTTTTCCTTTGAGTAGGCCACTTAACAAACCCAAACACAGATGGCCTATGATACCCACCCCACCACCCCAGATCCTCAACATTCCAACTTTTTGAGAATATTTGACTTTCAAGGCAGTCCTGGTCTCACTCCCCATTGCCATAGCCTTGAATAAAATCCTCAACTGTTTTTAGCTTTGTCAGGTGCAATTTTTGCTTTAACAGAGAGAAATTATTCTAAATTGGTTTAAAATAAAGGAATGTGTATTTTATGAATAGTGCTAAACAGAGTGTGCTAATGTTACCCTGACTTTTCCCCAAAAGCATATCACTTAATGTGGGTGAAATCACTTGCTGTAAGTGTTCTGTGATTATAATAAGAAAACTTGTTTATGTTCCTTCTTTCCTTCTTTCCTAGCTCACATTGTACCAGCATCCAAACAGTTTTAGCAAAACAAACCAAACTAAACCAAAACAAAACAAACAAAAAACCCCAACAATTTGACAATTGCCCTATGTTCACACCAAAACTACTCTAAAAAACCAAAAACTATCTCCTGAGGAAGTTGCTATGTTAAGACTACAAGTTGCTTTTACTCTTATTTTCTTCCTGTTTGTTTTGAAGGTCTGTTTTTCCACGTAATCTATCCTTGTGAACTTGAAAATGCTTCTGAGTTTGGTAAACTATGGGCTTTAAAATATCAGGTGATTTATTTTAAATTGAATTTGTGTCTGGAATGAGAAATTGCAAACTTGATGTTTGCTTCACTCATTATTATCAATCAAGATGACTGTTTTAATTTTGGTCTGTAGTTCTGTCTGTCTGCATGAACCATGAAATGAAATGGGAATCCTCCCTCCTTTTTCTCTCAGAAAGTAGAGGAAAAAAATTAAGAGGAAGAATGTTTTATATTTTAGCAATGAATATTAAAATCTGAACCTCCACATCATACATACTCTGTTTTATCTCAGCAACCAGTGCTTGGAGTAAAAATTTCAAAGAGTTTTTAAATTCTGCTCCTGGGTCATGATTCTGTGGTAATAGTGCCCCATCGGGGGACCATGGAACAATGTACCTGTCCATCATCCTGAGGTCTGAACAATCACAGCCATTTCCACAAAAGCTGAAGTGTTACCAAGTACCCGAGAGCAATTTTACTATTCAGTTGGTTTTTTCATTATTCTCTTTCCATATTTCCATTTCTTTTTTTTTTTTCCCTTATCCTCATTGTGGATTTCAACTTTACTTTATGCCCTGACCTTGGCTTCCCTATATTTCAATACAATTAATGTTAAAATAAATGGCCCCAAGTTAATCTGACACAAAATTTTGGGTGTGACCAAATCCATAATCACCATCTGAAAAGTTAACACTTCTGATAAGATGCTCAGTCTTCTTAAAATTTTTAATGCTAATATAACTTTTTTATACAAGCTAAAAATAAATATTTTATTTCCCATAAAATATCCTTTACAAAATTAAATTACTACATTGACTTGTTAAAGGTCATTTCTATTAATGAAAAATTATAATGACTTTTAACATGTACTTACAGATAAAGTATTTGAAAAAATTATATTATGATGCAAACACCTTATTTTATTGTGAATTCTATTTCAATTATGTTTTTAGGGTTTTTAAGGAATATATACTTATGTGTGAGTTTGGATGAATTCATTTATAGAATGCATTTATTGCCGAATTTCCCTGCTTTCTTCTTTCTAAAGAAGATTTAGAATCTTGACTTCTTCAAAGCTCAATTCTCTGAGAGTCATCCTTTTCAACTCCTATATTAAGAATATAAAAATTGTGAAAGAACAGAAATTTCAAATATGGAGAGTAGACAAAATGTTTAATTTTAGAAGGTTCATTCAATCTGGGTTCAGGGAAGATTACAGAAATCATAAAAGCCACATAGATTGGGTTGTCAGTTGAAAAGTGAGGTGCTGGAGCAACTATGGTTTTTAAGAACAGATGAAAAATGAGGGGAAGTGGGGAAAGATTAATAATTAGAATTCATGTGCCTTCCATAGTTTTGGAGAAATAGAGGAGAGAACCGGTTTCTTTTGAAATTAGTGCAAGGGAGATAATCTTTCCAACAGTTGTAAATATTTCATTCATATAGATCTAGATTTCAGTATTTTGTGGGGGAATGGATTTGCTACATTAAAATTTATTACTTCTTAATACATAAAAGATTTAACCTGGCAAAATAATAAGCAATTTCTTTCAAAATATAAACAAACTCATACTTTATAGAAGAACCACTGTTGTGAGTTCTGCTACTCTGTAATGGATTTGGGGAAAATAAAGGAAAAAATGATCCATTCAGTCTGATTAGAGAACATTATTAATAGTGAAAGAGAAAAGAAAGAGGGACCAATCCAATCATCGACAGATTTTAAAAATAGACTAGACATTTCAGGGGCAAGAAGCTAAATTAACACAGGTTTGTTTGAAAACTTCACATTTGTTTAACCTTTCCAAGTTGCCTTTTCACTGGTTTCTGTGTGTGTGTGTAATATATACATACATAATTTATTTATATTTATGAATTTATAATACATATGTCTGCATATTAGATGTAAATATCATATACTGATAAGTAGTCATAGATATTAAGAACATAATAGTTTTAGTGTATAATAATATATTTATGCATATATTCTAGAATTTATATCATAAATCATTATTAATCTGTCAAAAATGCATATACAAATACTATTCATGTGAAGTCTAAACTTAACTTCAAAATTTCTAGGATATTAACTGGGATTGTGTTATAGGTATATATAGCACACTTCGAATGACAGACATTTTAATCGTATTGAGCATTCTTACCCATGAACATCCTTTCATTTATTTATGTATTTAAGTTTTCTGTAAAACATTCTGTTGTTTTCTGTGTGCAGTTGAGTGTGCCAATATTTTGTTTTCTTCAGTGTACATGTCTTTTTTCTTTAAATATTTTATATTATTCATTTGACAGGAGAGAGCACAAGTGGGTGCAGTGGTAAGTTGAGGAAAGGGAGAAGCAGATTTCTCACTGAGGAAAAAGCCTGACTTGGGACTTGATCCCAAGACTTTGGGATCATAACCTGAGCCAAAGGCAGTCACTTAACCAACTGAGCCACCCAGCTGCCTCTTTAGTGTGCATTTTATATATAATTTATTATTATGTATTTTATAATGTTGATAGTATCATAAATGTATTTTTCAATTTCTGGTTGTGTATTGCTAATATGTAGATATATAATTTATTTCTTACATTCCTTTAGTTGTGATATTTTATAGGTCCCTATATTTAAAATTATTTCCTTATACAAGACATATACCTGGATCTTTCAATATGTTTTACTCACTATGACAATTTCTTCCTTTTCCCTGGTATATTTCTTTATTTTTTTAATAGTAATATTTATCCTGATATTATTGAAACACTATTTCTTAAATTTAAAGCTGTCTTGGTAATATGATTATTGGTAATTTGCCAAAAACATATTCAGTGTTATATTCTGCTGGGACAGCTGTGTAAATTCTTAAATAAGCAAATTATTTAGGAAATTTTTGTGAATGTGATGTTCTTAAAAGCAGTCTGCAGAAAATATTTTAATTTTTTAAATTTTCAGGTAACATAAAGGCAACTTCTTGATAATGCCTCAAATCTAGATTAAGTGCCATGCTGATTAGAAATATATTTGATATAATTTTAATAAAATTATCAAGCTGTGATAAAAATTATTAAAACTGTTCCATCAGTATGTTCTTTTGAGGTAATTTATATTTATTGTTTATACAATAGACTTTGTCTTATTTAAAATGGAATGTATTATAGTACCCTTAGAAATTTTCCTTTAATAAGCCTGGAAGAGAGTCTAATTTAAAATTGGGTTTCTTTCTGTATCAAAAAATGACTAATGAATCCTTAACTTTCAGTCAGTTTACTGGCCTATTATTTTAAGTTTATATGTTGGAACTTCTGTTCAATGTTAACTTTATATTATTCAATAAACTCTAATTCAAAATAGTGAGATTAGAAAGTACAGCAGTAGTAGTCTTAAGTGAAAGTGAGGAGTTAAGGGAGTTAAAGGGAGGAGTTAAGATGGTGGAGTAGTAGGGGGACCTTGAGCTTGCCTCACCCTTTGAACACAGCTAGATCAACATTAAATCATTTTGAACAACTAGAAATTGATCAGAGGATTAAGAAAACAATCTGCAAAATTAGAGGGAGAGAATGAGGCAGATATGAAATTCAGAGTTGTGAATTAGGGGGAAAAAAGGCCATGGTGCCACTAACTAGAAAGCAGGAGATAGACCAGGGCATAGGGCTTACATAACATGCAGGGCTAAGGGGATCCTTCGTGTCACACTGGGAGAGACTTCTCCTCTCTCTGGAGTACATTTGGAAGAGGGTATTTTGCCTCTCCAAGGACAAAAGGGCCACCAGGAACATCAGTCGCTGATCAACAGCAGAGGACAGATATTATCTGGTCACAGCTTTTCACTGTACACCAGAATAGATTCCAGCCACCCAGCACATTGTGCAACTCTTTCTCTGGGACAAAAAGGTGCCAGGCACATGGCTAGGCTCTCCTTCATGAGTAGGGAGTGGGTCCACACCTTGCAATGCATCTTAATACTTGCAGTTTTGAGTCCCAGTCACCAGCCAGAGGTAAAACACAGATTAGTGGCTTGAGGCATGCCAACAGCCCAGGAAGAGACAGGTTGAGGGCAGGGATGTGATGAAAGCCTGGAACACAGAACAGGAGATTGGTCATTTCTCTGTGAAGGCCTCCTGAATGGCCACAGTGCAAGTTCCTCTCCCTGAGGATGTAAAGGCCAGGTGATGCCATCTTCCATCCCCCACTCCCACCTGCACATTAGCACAATTGGAGTTCAGAAAGAAATACCACATCTCCAGTGGAGGCTGGAGATGATTTCACCAAACCCTGCTACCAGGAATGGCCAACAATCCTTGTACTGATGGATGAAAGATAATTCCAAACTTTGTTGCGAAAGAGAGGAGAAGGCAAGGAGGTCAACACTCAGAGATGAAGACCTTTTGCTCTTCTTTGCTCCTGCTTTTTATTTTTATCCTTCAGGATAATCATAAATCCTTATCAGTGTTTCTCAAACATGTGATGTGTGACAAGGGGTCTTACTGAAACTAAGAACATCTGTTTACAGGAAAGATATGATATGCTAATCTGCATGTTCTAGGAATTCTTCTAAACATAGCCAAAGGGGCAATGCATACATCTCTTAGATCACAGGGAGGATGTTTGGGCTAAGAAAGCTTCAGGGAAGGCAACTGCCCACAGCATTCCAAAAGCAGAGTGGTCATGCAGGCCTGGACATTCCAAAAGCCTATACCCTTCTCTGAAACCTTCCATCATCCCCAGTGGCCTCTGTGTAATATTGCAAGTCAGGTATCATGGCTGATTTCACACTCTACATTAACCTCAACACCTTGCACCCTGTGCCTGGCAGGGGCACCTTTACAAGGGCAGACAGTGAGGTGGGTCTCTCCCTCAGAATACCAACACTAGCACCCCACATATACCAAGTCGACTGAATATAGAGTGCTCCAAAGCATCAGCTTCGGTTCTGGTGGAAATAGGACCCGGGTTTCTTTCTTTTCCTTTCTTTTTTTTTTTTTTCCTTTGGTATCATGTTTATAGTTTTTTGTTTGTTTGTCAGTTTGTTTCCTTGTCTCATTTTTTGGATCAGGCTTTTTAAAAATTTTTACTTTTTCCTTCCTTCTTTCTTATTCTTGGTAATCAGGCTTATAGTTCTTCATCTGTTTGTTTGCTTTTCTGTGCCTTTTCCCTTTCTCTTTTCTTGGACCAGGCTTTTCTTTGTTGTTGTTGTTGTTTTTCTTTCAGACCTGTCTTAAACAAATGAAAGAATACCTGGTTAAAGTTTCAAACACTCCCCACTGCTGGCAAGGAGGAATTCTGTGGAGGGTTGACCTGTGAGAGAGAGCAGCCAAAACACAATAAAAGAGTGGACACAGCATACACCATTAGTACTTCCTGAAGCATCAGGACCTGGACAATATACGACCCCTTTTTAATACCATATAACTTGCAGAAGCAGGAAACATAACAAGTTTCATAGTACACAAAACACAGAAACTTAGACAGAATGACAAGATGGAGGAATTCTCTCCAAAAGAAAGATCAAGAGGAAATCATAGTCAAGGATTTGCTCAAAAGATATATAAACAATATATCTGAACAAGAATTTAGAAAAACAGTCATAAGAGTACCAGCTGGACTTGAAAGATAAACACTAACAGCAGGAACAAAAGACCTAAAAACCAGTCAGGTCAAAATTAAAAACTGTTATAACTGAGATACAAAATTGACTGGATCTAATCAGAAGGATGGAAGAAGCAGAGGATCAAGTAAGTGAGATAGAAGATAAAATTATGGAAAATAATGAAGCTGAAAAGAAGAGAGAAGGAAAACTATTAGATCACAAATACAGATTTAAGGAACTTAGTGATTTCACAAAGGAATAATATATCATCTGAGTCTCAGAGGAAGAGGAGAGAGAAAAAAGGGCAGAAGGTTTATTTGAACAAATTATAGCTGAAAACTTCCCGAATCTGGGGAAGCAAACAGGCATTCAAGTCCAAGAGGCACAGAGAACTCCCCTTCAAATTCCAAAAGAACCAGTCATCGCCAAGACATATCATAGTGAATCTTGCAAAATACAAAGATAAAGAGAGAATTCTGAAAGCAGCTAGGAACAAAACGTTCTTAACCTATAAGGGTAGACATTAGGTTAGCAGCAGATCTGTCCACAGAAATTTGGCAGGCCAGAAAAAAAGTGGCATGATATATTCAATGTCCTAAATGAGAAATATATGCAGCCAAGAATACTTTATCCAAAAAGGCTGTCATTTAGAATAGGAGGGGAGACAAAGAGTTTCAAAGACAAGCATTAGTGAACACTAAGCCAGCTGGATAAATTCCTAGAGCCGTATAAACTACCAAAACTAAAATTGGAAGAAATAGAAAAACAAACAGATTCATAACTAGCAAAGAAATTAAATCACTAATCAAAAATCTCCCAACAAACAAGAATTCAGGGCAGGATGGCTTCCCAGGGGAATGCTACTGGCCATTTAAATAAGAATTAATACCTTTTCTTCTGAAACTGTTCAACAAAATAGAGATAATAGGAAAACTTCTAAATTCATTCTACTAAGTCAGCATTACCTTGATCCCAAAACTAGACAAATACCGCAGTAAAAAGGAGAATTACAGATCAATATCCCTGATGGACATAGATGCAAAAACTTCTAAATAATATACTAGCAAATCAAATCCAACATTACATTAAAAGGATTATTTATGATGATCAAGTGGGGTTTATTCCAGGGCTGCAAGGGTGGTTCAATACCTGCAAATCAATCAACATGACACACCACATTAGTAAAAGAAACGATAAGAACCACATGATCCTCTCAATAGATGCAGTAAAAGCATTTGACAAAACACAGCATCCTTTTTTGATAAAAATCCCTAAGAAAGTAGGGATAGAAGGAACATATCTCAGTATCTAAAAGGCTGTATATGAAAAAAAAAACACAGCTAATAACATCCTCAATGGGGAAAAGAGAGCTTTTCCCCTAAGGTCAGGAACACCACAGGGATACGCACTCTCATCACTGTAGTTCAACATAGTACTGGAAGTCCTAGTCTCAGAAGTTAGGCAACAAAAAGAAATCAAAGGCATTCAAATCAGCAAGGAAGAAGTCAAACTTTCACTCTTCACAGATGACATGATACTCTATGTAGAAAACCAAAGACTCCACCAAAAATAGCTAGAATGGATAAATGAATTCAGCAAAGTTGCAGGATATAAAATTAATGTACAGTAATCTGTTCATTTTCTATAAACCAATAATGAAGCAGTCAAAGGGAAATCAGATAAATTATTCCTTTTCCAATTGCACCAAAAGTCATAAGTAGGAATAAACCTAACAAAAAGAGATAAAAGATCTGTACATGGGAAACTATAGAATACTTGTGAAAGAAATTGAATAAGACACAATGAAATAGAAAAATATTTTATCCTCTTGGATTGGAAGAAGAAATATTGTTAAAATGTCTATACTATCAAACACAATCTATACATTCAATGCAATCCTGATCAAAATAATACTAGCATTTTTACATTGCTAGAATAAACAATTCTAAAATTTGTATGGAACCAGAAAATACCCCAAATAGCCAAAAGAATATTAAAAAAAAAAAAAGCAAAGTGGGAGATCACAATCCCAAACATCAAGCTGTATCACAAAGCTGTTATTATCAAGAAAATATGGCACAGGCACAAAAACAGACACATACCAATGAAATAGAATAGAGAACCCATAAATGGCCTTACAACTTAATGTAAACTAATTTTCAACAAAGCAGGAAAGAATATCCAGTGGAAAAAAAGACAGTCTTTTTAACAAATGGTATAGGGAAAACTGGACATCAACATGTAGGAGAATGAAACTGGACTACTTTCTTACACCATACACAAAAATAAGTTCAAAATGAAAGATAGGAAATCATCAAAATCCTACAGAACAAAACAGGTGGCAACCTCTTTGACCTCAGAGCAATTTCTTACTAAACACCTCCAGAAACAAGGGAAACAAAACCAAAAATGAACTATTGGGACCTCATCAAGATAAAAATCTTCTGCACAGTAAAGAAAACAATCAACAAAACTAAAAGGCAACTCAAGGAATGGGAGAAGATAGGTGTGAATGACATATTGGATAAAGGGATAATATCCAGAATCTACAAAGGACTAATCAAAACCAACAACCCCAAAATAATTAATCCAGTTAAGAAATAGGCAAATGACATCAACAGATATTTTGCCAAAGAAGACATGCAATACACACATGAAAAAATGTTCAACATTGCTCATCATCAGGCAAACACAAATCAAAACCACAATGTGATATCATCTCACGCTGGTCAAAATGACTAAAATCAACAACTCAGGAAACAACAGATGTTGGTGAGGATGCAGGGAAGGGGGAATCTTCTTGCACTGTTGGTAAGAAGGAAAAGTAGAACATTCACTCTGGAAAACAGAATGGAGGTTCTTCAAAAAGTTAAAGGAACTACCCTATGACCCAAAAATTGCACTACTAAGTATTTATCCGAAGGATACAAAAATGTTGATTGAAAGGGGCCCATGCATCCCAATGTTCATGGCCACACCATCCACAAAAGCCAACTTAAGGAAAGAGCCCAAATGTCCATTGACTGAAGAATGGATGAAGAAGATGTGGTATATATGTACAATGGAATATTAATCAGCAATCAAAAAGAATGAAATCTTGCTATTTGCAATAACATGGATGGAACTAGAGTGTATTACGCTAAGCAAAATAAGCCAGAGAAAGATAAATATCATATGATATCACTCATATGTGGAGTTTGAGGGGGAACTCCATATGTGAACACAGGAAGGGGATTAAAAAAAGAAGGAAGCAAACCATAAGAGACTCTTACAATAGAGAACAAACTGAGGATTGCTGGATGGGGAGGTTTGAGGGATGAACTACATAGGTAATGGGCGTTAAGGAGGGCATTTGTTGGGATGAGCAACTAAGTGTACAACTTAGTGTACTTAGTGTACTTAGGAGTACAACTTAGTGTTTCATCACTTATGTATAACACCCAGAGTACTGGGTGTTATACATAAGTGATGAAACACTAAGTTGTACTCCTGAAACCAGTACTAACTTGAATTTAAAGAAAGAAAGAAAGTGAAGTAATATCTTTGCTGCCAATGTGGTATTAAATGTTTCACATTATAAATTACGTATCTGTATTTAAATATCAAAATATAGATTGATCATTAGTGAGATATGGGTAATAATAATACCTACATAGAAGGCTGTGTTGATCATTACATATGTTAATATACATAAAATATTTGGAATACAAATAAAGGGCTCTAAAGCACCTATTATTACTATTATTATTGCCATTGTCTTAATGAGATTCATGGGAGAAAGATGAATAATTACAAAACACTTATAACAGCTTGATATTTTTATATATTTTAATTGATCTCAACAAACATGTACAATAGGTATTATTCTCAGGCCACAGAACAGGAAATGATGTCAGAATCTTTTCTTCAGTAAATAATAGCAATGGCCAGTGCTGCTCTTCTTGTTTTTCCTATGCTTCCCTGTAGAATCTCAATATTAATGATTAGGTACTCTTCTCAGCCCAGGTATCTATGTATAACCAAACCATGAGATAATGTACTGATAAAGGTGTAACCCCCAGGGTCGACCCCCCAATATATATATATATATATATATATATATATATATTTACAAATTGTACTAATACAAATGATACATAGCATGTAATTTACAAATGATGATAAAGTAAATAATACAGTTTTGTATAAATTCCATAAAGCTATTTGAATGTCACCAAATGCTTTTTTTGACTTTCGTGTGTGTGTGTGAACTCTCACATCTCCATCCAATGGTTATACTAGTTGATACTTGTGTCTATGTTAAAGACTGTGACAGAAGTGACAGAAGAAAACATATGTTAGAACTTTCTTCATTCTCTAGTGACATGAATGACTTCCTTTTGCTGGATCAGATAATAGTCTGTATTAGAAGCTTACTTTTTCAGTTTTTGTGCCATTCACAATATAATGGTTACACTTTTCAACTTGATCTACATATTAATATTTTCTTGATCCACTAAACCAAACAATTAATTAAGCTCTGATTTGCAGTCAGTTTCCATTGTGAAGTGCACTAACCATAGCTGATTTCAAGCTACCAACATGACATCACTGTTTGTGAAGTAACATTTTCACCTGCAGCAAAGTGAGATCACTGACATACTGTTTTATAATACGCATCCCGATCCAGGTTCAAGTTTACCTAAACTAAAAGGACTTTGGCTACTGCCTATAGGATAAAAGACCCCCAAATTAGAATAACTGTGGTGCATTTTGATCAGTTGTTATGTTATTATTTATTTATTTATTGTCAAGATTCATTTATTTATTTTAGAGAGGGAAATTGGACAGGCAGAGGGAGAGAGAGATGGAGAAACTTAAGCAGACTCCCTGGTGAGCACAGAGTCCGAAGTGGGATTCTATCTCATGACCCTGAAATTAGGACCTGAGCTGGAGTGAAGAGTTGCTCGCTTAACTGACTGCACCACCCAGGCTCCCCCATTTAGTACTTATTTTTAAAAAATGAACCCTGCATAGGTTCAGAATTTGTCACCGCAAACATTTCAAATAATGCAGATACTTAGCCAGAGACACAGAAGCCTTGTTTGTTTGAGGGCCCGAATGAGGCAGTTGCGTTCAGAGTGTGCATTTGTCAGGCCAGCCCCTGGCCTTGGCATTGTCGCTGTAACTAAGGGAGACATTTGGTTTTAACAAAGAGACCCACATCTATCTGCTACTAGGAAAGGGATGTTAGCTCCAATAGCTCGCTTGAGTTATTACACTGTCTTCCACAGGCTCCCTTCCAGCCTGCAAACACCTAAACTGGTATATTCAGACTTGGACTCTAGAGACGTTCTTCTTCAACTTCTTTTTTAAATAGTAATCCTTAGAATCTTTTTTTTTTAATTTTTTACTAAATAGAAATTATGAACCGATAGTTCCAACTTCAAAATGACTTGATTTTAGAAGTACATTAATTTGATGTTTCATGGAAAGTAGAAAATATTTTCAGCATTGAAAGTATTAAAAACTATCACATTTCCCAGACTTGCTTGCCTCAGTACATTTAAGCCAAAGAATTCTGGATTTTAATATTATAAGTAAATTTTGAGTTCTGGGAAACCTACTTTTGTTTAGGTTCATTTATTTAAAAATCAATATTTTTCTTAAACTTAACTTCTATGAAATAAAATTACCAGTACCCTTCCCTTGTATCTTTAACTGTGTCTATTTTTCTTTTGCTTGTATACAATAACAAATTCACTGCATTTATGTAAAGATAGGCATCACATGTATTAATTTATTTGACATAGATATTTTGAAGAATGTCCTTAAATTTGGATTTATCATGTGTGTTCGCATAATCATATTCAGATGATGCCCAATCTCCACACAAACATGCAGCAGGCATTGACTCCTACCTTGCTCACCCCCATCCAGTGGGTTTGAGCTGAATTGTTAAGGAGGTAAGGAAGGAGAGATGGAGAAAGAGATAGGATACCCATAGGTTTTTAACTGGCTCATTAGGTAATGATTAGGTAATGTACCAACTTTTTAACAAATCCAGCATTTAAATAGTTAACTCTAGCTTGTACGATACATTGCTTTTTACTAAAACTTTCTCTAACCCAATTTAATGTTGACTTTTAAGCAAACTTTGTATCATGTTGATGATATTCGATATCAATTGTTATTGGAATTATCTTTGCCTATCTTTTCCATACCTATTTAAAAATGTTATTCACATGTTTGTCGTTAAACTGACGCTGTCATTTACATATGTGATGGATTTTCACCTTAAAATAAAATTAGTGCAAAATGATAATAATCCAAATATAGAGTATTTCTAAGCATTGACCTTTTTAATCCTTAGTTTTGTGTCTTTGCTCCAGGTGGGAAAAGACTTTGTATATAAACAGAATATCACTTTCTTTATGTGTTCCAGCTTGTGAATTTTGCTTGAAGTCATGTGCTTTAGATAATGCCATCAATTATTTTTATTTTTATGTTTGCAGTAAAATAAGCTTTTAGCTATATTTAGCGGTACTCTCTAGCACATCTCCTGCAAAGACAATATCTTTTCCTTGTACTCCCTGCAAGGGTCAAATGAACTGAAACCTAACTAAATTAGCAAGCAACATAGAACTTGTTGTCTGTCCATATCAGCCATATAATGCTTCCCTTTTATAATAGGTCTTTGAGGCTTCTATATTTTTTCCTGTTTTTTGTAACAATACCTACTTTTTATTGTTTAGCAAAGAAAAGTTAAACACTTGCTCTTTTTCCCCCCAGCTAATTTCAAGTGATTAAATTTTCTACTGAAGTGGTAGTATATACATTTTCTCCCTCAAGCTCTGTTTTCAGGGGAACCAAGCCTAAGATATGGAGGTTTAGTGGCTAATTGCCAAACTCTCTAAATGATAGGGAATGGGGGCTCAGAACTCCCCATCCCAGGATATTGGTGACTCTGTGTAGTATTAATATTTGAAATTAACTAGCTTACTATCCCCATCTCCACAACCATAATACTTCAATGCCACCCTACCCCCAAATGTTTCCTGATATCTCTGTATGTCCATGGAGAAAAATCTTATACATATTCTATTTGCAGACCATTAGCATCTGTGTAGAATTCCACAATACATCTCATCTCTACTTAGGCTGACATTTTAAAAAATTACTTATTTAAATATCCTCAAGCAGACTCCTCGCTGAACACGGAGCCTGACTCAGGGCTCCATCCCAGGATGCTAAGATCATGACCTGAGCCAAAATCAAGAGCCACATGCTTAACTGCCTGAACCACCCAGATGCCCCTAGGCTGACATTTTTGAGGTAGAGTTGGTCTTCTACCCCACCAGAATTCTCGGGTCTGTGCTGTCCTGCCGTTGCTTTATTACTGATTCACACTAGTTCTGTTGCTATACTAAATACTACTGCCATGTCTCATGCATATATGGGTACAGGGACCCATTCCAAAAGTAACACTTTCTGTGACTTCAGTCATGTAGCTGAAATTTCACTTCAAAAAAATTGTGTCTTCAAGTGCTACCTCTACACTTTACTTCGGAAAGATTCGAGGGGTGCCTGGGTGGCTCAGTGGGTTAAAGCCTCTGTCCTCAGCTTGGGGCATGATCCCAGGGTCCTGGGATTGAACCCTGCATGGGGCTCTTTACTTAGCATGGAGTCTGCTTCCCCTCTCTCTCTGCCTGCTTCTCTGCCTACTTGCGATCTCTGTCAAATAAATAAATAAAAATTAAAAAAAAAAAAAAAAAGGATTCGAGTCTGTTGAGACTTGGTTCACCTGAGAATGATGACAAAGGCTAAGTCATCAGACTTAAAAAATAGAGAATTCACCTTTGCCTCATATAAAAAGAGGTCTTTTGGACATGTGGGCAAGTAGATACTTCTACCCTGTTGTTCTGTTGTCCTCATCTACAGAAATGCCTCTTACAGTCCACACAGTCCAAGACGACTCCCTGAATTTGAGCTGTCATACTCACACACAAGACACCAGGAGGAAAGCCTGATGAAGGGTGTGACAGTTTGAAAGATTTGTTTAGCAAATATTCATTTGACAGCACTTCTCATTTTGGGCAGATTATGTTGCCCACCACATTGATGTTAGGCTTGGCCATATAACTTGCTTTGGTAATAGAATACTACTAAATTTAAAGGGTAGATACCAGATGCCTTCTTTTCTATGGAACTGTATTTGTTTTCCATGTTATTAATGGATATTTCTAGATAGTGAGATAAAGGACAAATGTACTTTCTCATTTATATACTTTTTTTTCTGTGATTACTCTTTTTTTTTTTTGTTAACCATACAAATATATTGCATGTTATTTTTAAAAAGGTTCTTAAGTGACATGGATAAAACACAAACCAGTTTTGCCATTCCTGTTTTTGGAGATCATAAAGCAATTAATACAATTACTTTGCTAGCATTAGCAGCCAAATGGATTGAGTCTTTAAAACAGCTTTTTAAAAAAATCCGTTACTGTTATTTAAACATTTTTAGATAAAATATAAAACTCAATAGGATCAGTACAAATTATAGGGATTTTAATTTTTAGTGCCATCAAATTTGCTAAAGGCACATTGTAAAGCCCATTTAAAATGCTGACTTTTTAAGTGCTAGTAAAGATATATTAATTAAGAATTTCCAGTTCTTGACCCATTAATGCTGTTCTTTATAAATACATTGGGAAATATTCATTTAATACTTCAGCAGTTTTATTGTCCTTCCTATCACATTTCTCATTTCATGCTGAAGAACTCTAATTTCTTCCTTGATTAAACTTTTGCAGTGATAATAATGAAAATTTATTTTAATTATGAAAAATCTTTATCCACAAGGATTTGATATCTTTTTTACTTGGATTATTATTGTCCTTCAAGTTCATACCATCACTTTATTTCCATATCTTAGCTACATGTTATTTTATTTTTCTAAATGAGAATTAACATCTTTTAGCTTATCTTTAACTTATTTAGTGAAGCTCATTTATTAATTTTCCTTTTCATTAAAACCAGTAATTCATTGATTTATTTTCTAACACAGAAGTTTATATAATGATGTACAGAACCAGAAATCCAAGCGTATGGTTGCACAGAATAAAGATTTTTTAGTATTTCTTACTGTATTCTTCAATAATATCATGAAATTATCTCCATATTTCTACATATGCATATCTTTGTTTTTGTAGTACATTTTATTTTGTGTCAAATATTATAAAAGTAGACAAGCATCTATGAGTCTGTATGGACACAGAATATTCTCACGTTGTTTATTAGGATCCATCAGAACACAGAATGAAGTAGGGAAAAAAAAAAAAAGATAATTTAGTTCTACTATTTCCTGGCTCTTTCACTTGACTTTTATGTCCTCCCTCCAAGCTTCACTGCCAGACAGAGTTCTTCACTTTTTAATAAAGGAATTAAGTGTTAGTCACTTTAATACATATTTTGTCTCCCACTCTTCCTACTCTTTTTCATTACGTTTTCCCCAGATCACCTGCTTAGCTTTGTTTTCAGTGCTCATTCTTTCTTCATTCTATACTGTCTTCTTGGGTGGTTCCCTTCCATAACTATAGCTTCCAGTGCTATATACAAATGACTCTACATTTGTATGTTTAGGGCATGTCTCTTCTTTTTTAGACATATATATTGAATTCCTTCTTTGAAGTTCCTCTCCAATGAATGTGCCATCAAATTACCTTAACTCAGTTGCAACTTTATTCTCCTTCACCTCTTTTCCCTTATAGGTTTCTATTTCAGACGTCTATTTCCAATCCATAACATCCTTTCAAATTCCCCTCCTAAAACTTTACCGCCTATCCATTTTTCAAAATCAACACTTAACCCAAATCACTATCATCTCAAAATGATATGCATGGACATTCTCCTTCAATCCTCTATCCTCGCTGCAAAGTCAAACCTTATTATGATTCACTCCAGCCTTCAATAATATTCTTTGCTTCCCAGACTTCATAGACTAAGAAGCAACATTCCTGCCATGGCTCCTAAGGCTTTGGTAGATTTTCTCTGGGCCATCCTGTACACCTATTCTATTGTTCTTTATATTTCAGACCCAGTGGGCTTTTAATCTATATTTCAACATGCCACACACCCTCTAGCTTTAATTCCCATGGTTAAGCTTTATATAGTTATTTGTATTCATTCAAAAACTCTCAGCTCCAAAGTCACTAACTTAGGGCACATGAGATGTGCAAAGGCATTGTCATCAAAACTTAGTACTGAAATATTAAAGCTATAACACAATTTAATCATATGTTAATATCAACATTATACTGATAATGATAAGAACAGCAGCTAACATTTATGGAACAGTGTCAAAGTATCAGGCACTGCTATGTGCTTTATATGGATTATCTCACCAAACTTTATAAAACCCATATAGTAATAAGTTACAAGTATCCTCATATTTTACAAAAACAAAATGTAAGGCTTAGTGATAAAAAGTAACATGCCTGAGATCACATGTTTAACAACTGGTAAAGCAAAAAGGCAAAATCAAGTAATGGGGCAACAGAGTTCATGTGTCTCACTACCATGTAGCCTCAGAATCTGGATTCTGTTTCAACTTAAAAAGCAAGAAAGTGGGACATTTGGGTGGCACATTTGGTTAAGTGTGCAACTCTTGGATTCAGTTCAGGTCCTGACCTCAGTGTTGTGAGATGGAGCCCCACATTGGTCTGTGTGCTTAGCACAGAGTCTGCTTAAGACTTTCTCTCCCTCTTCCTCTGTCTTTCTCCCAGCTCTCTCTCTCTCTCCCTTTCTCTAAAATAAGTTAATCTTTTTTTTAAAGCAAGAAAATATGATCTGTATCATATGTTAAACTAGTATAAAACTATTGACATGTCAGAGCTAAAATCACCTCACACTTCTACATGCGATCTGATTTTGATTAGCTAATTAAAATCATCATCTTAGTGTACTGAAGTAGTAAAAATCTTGTCACCTTAACATCTGAGAAAAGGCATTCCATTAGAATAATAGAATGTTTAGTTTTCTTTCAATATTCCTTTTCATTTACTATTCCTTATTCCGAGATGGAAAAAGGTGGCATTTTTTTTTTCTTTAGGCTTATATATCAGTTTCTGTTGCTGTTCAATCTCTAACTTAAAAATTACTTAAATTTAACTAAATGTTTTACTAAAGAACATTTGGTAATGTGGATTTGGTTGTTGCTAGTATTCCAAATAAGTAATACTAAATGTAGTGTTATGGCAGAGGACAATAATATTCCTTAATCATGAAAGAGCAATTATCTCCCATGCCTCAGGTGTCATGCAATAAACAATGTCATTATGATTGAAATTTGGTTATCAAAAAGAACAGCAAAGATGTTGGACAGATGGTAAGAACTTAGATGTGCAGTCAGCCACACCATGTTGTTTTATTTTATAGTCAATATCTAAAAAATATATAGCACTTAGATTCAGAGTTAAAGATGAGATGGAGAGAGGGAGATAAAGTAGAGAAAAAGATAAAAAGAGATAGCTATAGATAATATTTTAAAACCTGCAGCACAGTTTGTCAAATGCACATATACCTATATGTGGATGCCAGTTCTATTAAGATTTTATACTTAATAAAATATTGTGGATATTTTCACTTATCTTTGTACTTTTTGTTGGTTTTCCCATTACAATTACAGTTCAATGGGACACTTCATATGTATCAATATATGTTTTTAAACTGTTTTATATATAATGTAGCTAGTGGTCTAACAGTGCCTCTTTATAACCTACAGAACAATACCTAAGACTCAAGTTAAAAATGGCACATTCCTCCCACAATGGAAGTCCAGTTTGTTAAGAATATGGTACATCCATTCAGAGCAACCAAGAAACGATGGTTTTCTAAGCCATCACCCCTAAGGACCAAGCTACATGCACCATTCAATTCTGGCAAAAACTTGATAAGTCATAAAGATACAATTCTTGATTTAGAACACCTTTATATGAGAATGGATGATGTTCAATATTCTAGCAATGCCATTAATACCATGGTGAACATTGATGAAGTTGCTTGCCTGAGGGGGGGGAAAAATGGTGACTCTACTTGAATATGAAATAAAAGCTTCTTCCTCAGACTTCCAACATTTTGTCAGTTGAAATCCAGTATATATAAAGAACTACAACCAAAGAAATTTTTCAAAAGCATAAATTGGCAAATGAAGAGACATTCATAACATTAAAACGATCAGTAACATTGAATATTGGCAAGATAATAGGACAACTAGAATTCTCAAAAAATGTCAAAATAGTACACCCTTGTAGAAAATAGTTCTGGAATTTTTAGGGGGAGAGGTGTGATCCAGAAATTTCAGTCTCAAGTATTCACCCAAGAGGCATAAGAACTTATGTTCATAAAGTAACTTATACAAATAAGGAAAGTGAAGCTTTACCAAGATTCAAAACTGAAAAGACCAGGTGTCCATCAATGGATAAACAGACTATAAACAGACTATCTTATTGCTATAGTGAAATCCTATATAGAAGTCATGAGTTATAGATACATGCAAAAATATGTATGAATTTTCAAAATCATAGTGGTGAATGAAGAAACTTATACAGAGTGCATTCCATGTGAGCCTAATTAAATAAAATTCTAGAATATACAATACCCATCAATGGTGAGAAAATGGTGTGGACACAGATGTTGGTGAATTTAATAGTACTAATGTTCTCAAACTCCTTATAGGTTTGGGTTATATTATAGTTGTTAAAATACACAGCAAAAGTATGTTTTAAGGTTAGTATTTTCAATACTTGTTGAAAAATAAACACTGAAATTTTTTTAAGCATTTTATTTATTTATTTGAGAGAGAGCACAGAAGGAGAGCAAGAGGGAGAAGCAGACTCACTGCTGAGCAGAGAGACCAATGCAGGGCTTGATTTCTGGACCCTGAGACCATGACTTGAGCTGAAGGCAGATGTTTAACAGACTGAGCAATCCAAGCACCAACACTGAATTCTTATTAATGTGAAATATTTAGAGAGAAGAGTATGATCTTATCAATTTAAAATGTATTAAAAAGAAGGATGTAGGGCGCCTGGGTGGCTCAGTGGTTAAGCCGTTGCCTTCGGCTCAGGCCATGATCTCAGGGTCCTGGGATCGAGTCCCGCATCGGGCTCTCTGCTCAGCAGGGAGCCTGCTTCCCTCTCTCTCTCTCTTTTTCTGCCTACCTCTCTGCCTACTTGTGATCTCTATTAAATAAATAAATAAAATCTTAAAAATGAATAAATAAATAAAAAGGCAGAAATAAATATCAGGGGCTATAAATAAATAAAATAAAATTTCTAGGAAGTATTGAGACTCAACTGAAATGGTTGACCATAATACAATAAAAAATTGAATATTTTTGCTTTATTCAGTATTTATTCATTAGTCTGTCACTAATTGTTTTTAAATGAACATAAACCATTTACTTTGGTTAGTCCAGGCTTGGGATTTTTGCCAGGCAATTTTTTTTTTTTTAAGATTTTTTATTTCTTTATCAGAGAGAGAGAGGGGGAGAGAGCAAGCACAGGCAGACAGAATGGCAGGCAGAGGCAGAGGGAGAAGCAGGCTCCCTGCTGAGCAAGGAGCCCGATGTGGGACTCGATCCCAGGATGCTGGGATCATGACCTGAGCGGAAGGCAGCTGCTCAACCAACTGAGCCACCCAGGCGTCCCTTGCCAGGCAATTTTGACAAGGAAAACAGGAAATGATTTTGCCAGATTTTAAAATATGAATCATGGAATCATGTAAAACATAAGAAAGTGAACTAAATTTAGAAAAAGAAATAGAGAAGTAAACCAAAAAAGCAGACTCTTAGCTATAGAGAACAAACTAAGGGTTTTTAGAGGGGAGGTGGGTGGGGGGTGGGTTAAATGGGTGATAGGTAGTAAGCAGGGCATTTGTTGTGATCAACACTAGGTATTATATATAAATGAAAAATCACTAAATTCTTCACCTGAAACCAATATTAGACTATATGTTAACTAGCTGGAATTTAAATAGAAACTTAGAAGAAAAAAATTAAAAAGAAAAGAAAATTAATTAAGAATTGTATGGATAGACAAGGAGTAAATATTTTAATACTTAATAAACCAGACAAAGAAGTAGGTTTTAGCAATAAAAAGGAAGGATAAGACGATGAAGTTGGGTCTTTTTATTGAAAACTCAGCAGTTTCAAGTTATATTAAGGTTTAGGATGTACACATAAGATCCATCTGATGTGGATAGGAGAGAAGTGCTGAGTCAAGACGCCAAGTATTATAAAACCTATCAAATTAAAAAACAACTGAGTATAGTTGGCACATGATGTTATATTAATTTCAGGTGTACAACATAGTGAGTCAGCCTCTGTACCTATGCTATGCTCACCACAAGTGTAGCTACCCTCTGTCAGCATACAGTGCTATTACAGTATCATTGACTATGTTGCCTAGGCTGTGCCTTCTATTCTGTGACTTATATGTTCCAAAATAGAAGTCTTCATGATGACTCTGTCAAAAATTCTTAAATAAATAGAAGTTTCATGGACTAAACAGAGCATACTCACCTAAGACTCGTAACAAAGACAAAGAATATAATGAGGGGGCAATAAAGCAAGTAAGTTAGCATCAGAGGTCTGAAGGACCTCTAGGGTAAACCACCCCCAGAGCTTTCTTGTTCATTCATGGCCATGCTTTGCCTTTGAAGTGAAGCACCACAATGAGTGTGATGAATGATAGTTTCAGAAGACTTCTAACAAAAGCTTCCAGCTATGTCTTTTATGCCTTTCTGGTCCAACTACTTGGTGAAAATTATTCATAAATATACTGGACCTGGGTGTCAGGAGAGGAATTTTGGCTTTTAAAGAGTACCTCATGAATCATTAATTTGTTAGTTAACTCACTCACCCTTGTCTTGGCCAAAAGCCAAAGCGAGACTTCTTGGCCTCCTTAGGGATAAGGATAAATATCTCCTAATCCAACTGTAACATAACTCTGGCCTATACAATGATCTGTCCCCTTGCAGGGTGACCACGGCAAAGTCACTTGCATTATGACAAAGAGTTGGTGGTGGTGTAAGCTGCTAATTTCTATGAGGAATTATCTAGGATTTGGTGATAAAAAACAATGAGAGTACTTTAGAATTAAGAGAGTGTACTCAGAGTTGCCAGTTTTTTATAGAAATATTCGTCATCTATAGATTCACAAGACTAGAAAGAATGGAAGGAGATTCATTCCACCTACCAGCCTCAAAGGATGTTATGAAACCTCCCTAATCATTTCTTTGAGTCTGCTCAGCCTGCCATAACAGAAATACCATAGATGAAATGGTTTAAAAACAACAGAAATTTATTTCTTCCACTTCTGAGGCTGGTTCCAAGCCAGATTAGGTGTCTGATGAGGGTCCACTTTCCGGTTCATAATGGTGCTTTCATGCTGTGACCTCACACCATGGGAGCACACCCTGCAAGTGCTGAGGGCTGCCTGTGAGACCTTTTTTATAAGGGCACTAATTCCAAACATGACGGCTCCACCTTCATGACCTAATCACTTCCACAAGGTCCCACCCCTTAATACCATTGTCTTGGGGATTCGAATTTAAATATATGAATTTGGGAGGTGAATTTAGGACACAAATATTCAGACCATAGTATCATCCATTCAGACATATTTATTATCACCTCCTTATAATTAAAAAATTCCATAGGAAAATCTGCTATTCGTACATACAAAAATTGCATAGGTTCCGGTTAGAAATTATGAAGCTTTTCCTAGCAAGTTGTTATGTGTAGAACTATTAATATTAAATTGAGTTCTTAGTAAAGTACTTCATAATTTTTTAAAGACTTTATTTATTTATTTGAGAATGAGAAAGAGAGCACAGTGAGGAAGGGAGAAAGAAAAGCACAGTCCCCAATAAACACGGAGCCTAACTTGGGGATTAATCCCAGGACACTGGGATCATGATCTGATTGGAAGGCAGACACTTAACTGGCTTACTCATTCAGGCACCACAAACTTTGTAATTTTAAAATTACTTTTATCTTTGCTACTTTATTAATTTAGAAAGCAAAAATCACAATTTTGGAAGTTAATTAGGAAAAGCATGATTTGTTTCATGTTTGCTTACTGAAAGCTTTAGCTATTTTACTGTGGCTTTGAAAGTTAGTTTACAGTGTAAATATCTCTTGCCCTTTTCAGCAATAATGCACTCTTAACCAATACAATTGACCTAAATCACAAGAAATTTGGCAATATTAATGCCATGAGTCTTTCCAGATGAAGAGTTTCCCGTATATGTGTATGTAAATTGATTGATAGCCATGAACTCATTCAAAGCCCAGGAAAAAGCTAAGTAATGTCAAGCAGTTGGCCACTCTGCAGATCCATCAAACAAATACCTTATTGCTCCAGAGACAATGACAGGAACTCATGTTGAATCTGACAGGTTCACTGACATTAGCTCTAATAAGACCACATTTCAGTGCAGTTGCATTAGGCTACAAACAAACTGCTCCCGACTCGTAGTCCTTGAGGGAAAGACATGATTCACACCATCAGATACTGCACAGACAGGCAATGAGCGATTACAGCTTACATGAGGTGCCGTAGACATGCTTTATACTCTCCATAATCTCTTTGAATTGCTTTAGTCCAAAATATCCCGTTATTTTAACCAAATAAAAACAGCCCAAAATATGTGCCCAGAAGGTTGCTAGGAACTCTGAAGGGAATCATGAAGTATAAATTAAGCCCTTGCCTTCCTGGATCTTGGGGAGCTAGTTGTGTCCTGATTCTACCTCTTACTGATTTTAGGGCTTTGGCCTTTGGACCTATTCTAGTATCAGATGTGCATAATTAGTTATACATCAAATGTGTGATGTTGAAAGTAAATGTTATTTGAAATTCAGAGAATAATGATCCCTATGTAAACTGTGTAATAAAGGTTGGCATTGAGTCCAGCTTTAATTGATGATATGAGTGGAAAAAGCAGTGATGAAAGGAGCAGGACATTTCAGAAGGCAGAAAGTGAAACAAAAGACATAAACATATATGAAAGACTAGGGTGCGAGGGTAGCTCAGTTGGTTAAGTCTCTGACTCTTGATTGTACTCGGGTCATGATCTTAGGGTCATAAGATAGAATCCCATGACCATGAATCCTCTTAATGATTCTCTCTCTCCTTCTCCCTCTGTACCTTGCCCCCAGTGCACATGCTCTCTCTCTCTCTCATAAAAGAAGAAAGAAGAAAGAAAGAAAGAAAGAAAGAAAGAAAGAAAGAAAGAAAGAAAGAAAGAAAAGAAAAGAAAAGAAAGGAAAGGAAAGAAAGAGGGGGAGGGAGGGAGGAAGAAAAGAAAGAAGGAAGAGAAAAAGAAAGAAGGAATGAAGGGGGGAGGAAGGCAGGCAGGCAGGCAGGCAGGCAAGCTAAGACATGTTACATGATCTAAGAGACACCTGCTCCAAAAGGAGCTGTTTGCAATTTAGGGCTACAAATCAGAAAATCTGAGAGGAGTAGAGTTGGGTGAATTGAATGATGAGGATCACAAAGGGTTTTTAACAGTAGGAAAAACTCCCAATTCCAGCTAGATATAGTTTTCTCAACTATGAGTATTTTAAAATTATGGTTGGAAGAATGAGAAAAATCACAAATGTTCAGCAGTGTTGATCATTTGGCATTGTGAAAATGGGAGATGAAAGAGCCAGGAGTTAAGATGATGATTACAGTGATACTTTTGCTTCTGGGCAAGACAGAAGTGTAAGACATCAGGAGAAATAGGAAATAGGCAATAGACATGAATGACATTTCAACAGATAAGTAGTGTCTTATAATTTATTAAAGCAGTGGGAATAACAAATGGGCCTTGTTTTTCTTTCCTCAAGTGCTTTTTAATCATGAAACAAGTATTAGCAGAACTAAAAATCTGGGGGGACAACTACTGAGAAATATGCTTATTTTGTTATTGAAATGTTATACATGCTCCTAGTTTTAAAAAGCATATCTAGGTTTTTTGTTTTCAAATTTTTAATCTGTATTAGTACTAGTACTAGTCATCTCACATCAAACAGTTAATCCTACTGTTTTTCTATACTTTCTTTTTTGCAAATTTAACTACATATTTTAGAAATTTCCAAGCATATTCAGAAAATAGTATCATGAGCCTTAGTTTCCCTGTCATACAGCTTCAACAATAGGGACCGTATCTCTACTCAACTTGTCTCCATTTTATATTTTGTTTTCATTTTATTTATTATATTTTATCTTCTAAAAGATTTCCTGTATTTATTTGACAGAGAGAGTGCACACAAGCAGGAAGGGGGTGGGCAGAGACAAAGAAGCTCAAACACACTCCACACTGAGTGTGGGGCCCAACGTGGGGTGAAGGGGAGGCTCAATCATACAACCCTGAGATTATGACCTACACCAAAACCAAGAGTCAGGTGTTCAACTGAATGAGCCACCCAGGAGCCCCTCAGTTTTTATTTTAATTATTATGATTATTTGTAGAGTTTTTTCTAGTGAAATTTAAAGACTTATCTTTTGTATTGACTTTTATTGCCTTACTATGATTTATTTGGTTTATTTTTATGCCTTAATGATATTGAAAAAGGAAACAAGGTGCCTTAGATTTGGGGGAAAAAAAAAAGATGTGGAATACCAGGCTTAGACTAACTGAGGAGAGAGTTTGCTGGTAAATTACAAAAAAAAAAATCTTAAAATGAAAGGATGTAAATAGGGGAAAAATAAAATCAAAGGCCCACCCCACTATATCCAAAAGTTATTGGAACATAGCAGTGTCTATTCTGTACCTGTGCTTTTAGTCCAGTCAGTCTACTCACAGAATTTGTGGATTATTAAGATAGATTAGTCTATTTCCAAGGTCATCGAAATTCTTCTTGTCATTTCAAGAATTAATTCATAATTAATAATTTCCACAGTAACTAATTCATACATAATTATTTTGTCTCATGTAAGTAGTCCCTCTGCTCTCTTTTGGTTACCATTGCATGGAATACCTTTTCCTTCACTTTAAGCCTATGCATGTCCTTATAGCTAAAGTAAGTCTTTTATAGGCAGCTTATAAATGGGTCTTTTTATTATTATTATTACTTTTTTTATCCATTTAGCCAGTGTATGTCTTTTTTTTTTTTAAGATTTTATTTATTTATTTGAAAGACAGAGATCACGAGTAGGCAGAGAAGCAGGCAGAGAGAGAGGAGGAAGCAGGCTCCCTGCAGAACAGAGAGCCCGATGCGAGGCTCGATTCCAGAACCCTGGGATCATGACCTGAGCCTAAGGCAGAGGCTTTAACCCACTGAGCCACCCAGGCACCCCCCAGTCTATGTCTTTTGATTGGAGGGTTTAGTCCATTACATTTAAGTTAACTATTCACAGGTAAGTACTTACTATTGATGTTTTTGTTCATTGTTTTCTGCCTATAGTTCCTTTGTTTCCTTTCTTCCTCTCTTATTATCTTCTTTTCTAAATTGATTTTTTGTTTTTGTTTTGCAGTGGCATAACTTGATTCCTTTTTTTTCATTTTTTGTAAATTTACTACAGGTGTGTGTGTGTGTGTGTGTGTGTGTGTGTGTGATCGTCATGAGGTATCTTTTGGTCATAATGGCCTGTTTAATTGCATACAAAAACTCTACCTTTTTTCTCCCACTCACACATTTTGGTATTGTTGTCACAATTTATATGACTTGATACTGCATTTCCATTAACAAATGGTATAAATAAATAATTTATAATTTTATGTTAGAGGAAAAGTGTTCTATAGACCTTACTCCAGTATTAAAGTACTTTAAATTTGACTAGATACATTTAACAGTGAGTTTCTACTTTCATATGTTTCTGTGTGGCTACTAGCATCTTCTTGTTTCAACCTGAAAAACTCTTTGTCATTTCTTCAAAGGCAGATCTAGTATTGACAAACTTTTCTCAGCAATTTTTTTTTTCTCTGTAAGTCTTATCTCATCCTCATTTCTGAAAAACAGCTTTTTCAAGCCCAAGGAGAGATTTCATTTTCCCAAATAACGGACTCAGGGAACACAGTGTCTCCTCAGGCAAGTCTAGGATGTTACTAATATAGATAGAGGAAGATGGACATGGGTATGCCTCCAGTAGTGTGTGTGTGCTATAGTGAGTTTAATTATCAAAATCTATAAAAAAGAAAACTAAAACTTATAAATGTATATTCTTACTCAAGATCTCACAATTTATGCCTAGTATAGCTGGAGTTGAGAATGATTAAAACAAAAGTCATTTTTTTAACCTAAATGTTTCCTTATAATCTTTTTAATATGTTAACTCATTAAATATGGATTTATTTAAAAGCTACTAGATGAATTGCAACAAATGCTGGTGTTTTGAAAATAAATAAAATAGCAATACAGTATATACCATCAAGGGTATCACCCTCCAGAGGGGCCAGGCATAAAACAAGTAGTTTACTAATGAAGGCAATAATGTAATAAATGAATGTAAGTTAGGTAAAAAGTTATAGCTGTGGTTCAGGGAGGCAGATAGATAAAAGGGAGTGCTAACAAAGTTCGGTGAGACCTAAAGGAAAGTAAACAGTTGAACTGAATCTCAAAGAATAAAAGGAAAAATTTACTGAAAGTTTTTGGAATCATCTGTAAGAGAAAAAAAATTATAAGCAGTGAAAATGTATTTCCTTTTTTTCCCCCCTACTTCTGGTTTTATCAACTTTGTTATTTGCGTTTTTTGTTTTTTGTTTTTTTGAGAAAAATAAAAGCTGGTTTTTATGCCTTTAAAATTTCTAATAAAGCTTTGATATTTATAAAAAATTATCACATTTGTAAGTGTTCAAGAGGAAAAAAATAATTTACTGCTGGAAATCAATGCTTGATTATTTAAAAATAAAGTCATATTAACAAAAGCCACCAAATTATTTCCTTAATCAACTAGCAAAATGCTTTCAAAATGCTTTTACTTGTGTAGAAGAGGGAAAGAATCTTTTAGCTTTCCCCTATAGGTTCTTTGGCTAGGGTCCTATAAATTGAACTAACAATAGATATTTAAAAAGATAAAACAAGCTGAAATGTATTAACATGAGCATCAGGCATACACTCAAGAGTTTAGAATTTAAGCTTAAGTAGCATGTTAACAAAGAAGCAAAACGTTTTGACAAGACAAAAAAAAATTGTATTTTTAGGATTGTCTATTTTAGGAAGGAAATATATGGGGAAACAAATGGTAGTTAGGGATTAGTTTATAAAGATTTGCTATGTAGATTCCTCTGGTGAGGACTCTGAGTTGATAAGAATCTAGAGTTGTCTCTAGTAATTAGTTTCTGTTCTTGGTGGGGGAAAGGGAGGGAAATACTTAGAAATTTATGTCCTTCCTTTAGGCAAATCAGGGGAGGGCAGAGAGTTTTCTTGCATTTGCTTCCTCTTGATTGTCTGCAGTACAAAACAATTCTTCTGCCAAACAGGTGGCACATTCCATTCTGATACTCTTCGCTTGAAACTACCTAATAATCTATTGTAAAAACCACTCTAACAATGAGAATTTTTGTTATATATGCCTTTCCAAATGTAATAAACCAGGAATAAACTAATAATATATATATATATTTTTGTTTTGTTTTGTTTTGTATGTTATTACCTGACACAGTTAACTCACTTGTCCAGAATCCTGGTCATTCTTAAAGCATTTAGAAATAAAAAGTATTAATGTCAAAAGAAAAGTTCAAAGAAAAGTAAAAAAAAAAGTAAGCAAAGAAGGAAGAATTTTTTCTTAGGGTATGTAACTCAATTATTTATAAAACCATTCCCTCAAAGTAGCTAGGACTCTTGGGAGGCCTTTTTTGCTCTCTTTGAGGTAAAGAGCTAGAAATAAAATCAGTTGGATGACTCCTCCTTACCTCTTTCTTGGAAGTGGCAAACAAGTTCTTCCCACTTTTCAGACTTCATGAAAACTCTGTTGTTAGCACGGTACAGAATTGAAAATATCACAAGACAAAGTTTGAAGCATGTACCTCTAAGGAATGTTCTGACATTTATAGTCCCCATTCACAATTTCTATTGTATCATTTTATTTAAGAGTGATGAAAATTATGGAAACACTAAAGATTAAAAATTCTTCTAGGCATGAGTAGTTTACACAATTTATATAACTGCTATGAATATTCTTTTGATAGTTAGCAGTAGAAGTGACATCCAGAGCTATCTAGAGGTTTTAGCCAATCACCTTCTAAGGAATGCGCACAATTCTAAAAATCATTAAAGCAAGTGCTGGAAATATGACTGCACCTTAAAAAAAATTCAATAAAAGAGAAACTCTACTAATAATTACTATAGAGTATCTAAAACAAAATAAAAATGCAAGATGAAGATCTTCAGAGGAAAAAGTGGCATTTCGCAATCAGTGAGATCCAATGAAATGTACAATCTCATCATTTTATTTTAGTATAAACTCTGTGTAGCAGGCACATATTCTCACATTAGAGATGGAGGCGTTCAGCACTTCTGACAGCCACATGTCATTGACGGTGATATTCCTTTAGCCTGATGTCATCCTCCTCAAACTTCTGATTAAAATAGATCTTAAAACATTTGTTTCTTATAATGAAAAAATAATGTGCTGGTTATTCTCATAAATTTTATACTGCACATTACAATTCAGTAAACTGATATCCTGTTTAATACCAGTTTGTAAGTTCTACTAACATGAGCCAATTCTTAAGACACTAAACCTTTCTTACTAGTGCCATAGGAGTAAGCTGAGGATCAGACCGTAACCAGAGATACCTGTCCTTATGACAAGCCAGGCTGTTCAGCAAACTGCTGGGCCAAAACATTTAGATTTAGTCTCCTTCAAATCACACTTTTTTGCACAATGGACAAACTGAAGGGAAGCATCAGGCAGAATACATGTTGTGGCAGTCAAAAAATACTTATTTCAAAGGCTTTACTTCTCCAGAAAGTTAATGTAGAAAATTAGGCGCACTAATGAAAATACTCATTAGTCATCCCTGCATCACTGACAGAGCCATGTTACAGAAGTAATGCTTTTTATTTTTTTTAATTTTTTAAATTTATTTACTTGACAGAGATCACAAGTAGGCAGAGAGGCAGGCAGAGAGAGAGGAGGAAGCAGGCTCCCTGCTGAGCAGAGAGCCCGATGTGGGGCTCAATCCCAGGACCCTGGAATCAGGACCAGAGCCGAAAGTAGAGGCTTAACCCACTGAGTCACCCAGGCGCCCCAGTAATTCTTTTTTTTTTTAAGATTTTATTTATTTATTTGACAGAGAGAGATCACAAGTAGACAGAGAGGCAGGCAGAGAGAGAGAGAGAGAGAGGAGGAAGCAGGCTCCCTGCTGAGCAGAGAGCCCGATGCGGGACTCGATCCCAGGACCCTGAGATCATGACCTGAGCCGAAGGCAGCGGCTTAACCCACTGAGCCACCCAGGCGCCCCCCACCTTTTTTTTTTTTTTAATTTAAAATGTAAGCATATGATTATCTGACCTTTTTTATGGAAAACTTTTTAGAATAGTAGGAGAAATTTCTGTTTGATTAAGAGCTAGAGCAGATCCAACTGAATGAGAAAAATATAAGGAAGGGGAGACTAGAAACAACAAGACCAACCTTCTTGAATGTCACTGTTTGCCTCAACTTTGATGTAAATTAATTGTGCATGGACTAACAAAGCCAAGGATTCAACAACTGGAAAAGAACAACCAAGTTAGTTTATCGCAGTTCACTACGTGCTGGCAGAAGACATGAGACGTGAGACTTCTTGGTTGAAGAAAATGGACATTCTTACTCATGACACAGAGGCAACGGGAGTTTTCTGTTCACAATGTCATTTCTTATCACCACGTCCCACTTGGAAATGCACAGTAGTTCAGAAACATGCTGCACATACTACGTGCTTGCGTAACTGAGGGGCAGCCCCAAGTTTAGGGAATCTCAATCTTTCAAACTGCTAGGAAGAATGTCCAACCTATGTACCAGAGAGAGGGAGATTTTGTTTGTTTGTTTTTAATTCTGAGGTGAAACAACAACAACAACAACAATCTGTCCTTTGCTGCCCTGGAGAGAAGAAGCATTGCTAGCCTTCCAAACAAATGTATCAATGATCTCAGTGTCTCTATTCAGAAGACATTCAGGTCAGGACCGCAAGAGACCCATTTGGGATTTGCTTCTCAATTTGTGGATAGTACTCACTTACTTTCACTATAGCATAGACATGCAATTCAAGAGGAACAAGAAAATAAGGGAGATTCCATAGAGAAACTTCATGTGCAATGATATTATTGTCTTGATTGTGTGTGTGTGTGTATAAAATCTCACACATATAGACACTCAATGAACTACAGAACTATTTCCAACATATTTTGTTAATCTTCTGGAACTTTGCTGATTACATGCCATTTTGCACAGAAAAAAGTTCAATTAAAATATGTTTTTAAAATACAGGGCCTTGATATTGGACTTCCCAGCCTCCAGAACTGTGAAAAATACATGTTTGTTTTTTATAAGCCACCCAGCCCATGACATTTCACCTATATATTATATCCTCAGTTCCTTGGTGGGTGTGTGTGTGTGTACTTCATACTCAAGGCCAGTATATTTTCCTTTGTTTCCCCAGACATTTCTTATCTGATTTAGAGCAGTAGAAATCTTTAAGAACTCAAAGGAAAAATGTCTTCTAACTTTTTGCATTTTCTTTTTTTCTCTTAGGTTTTTCTTTAAATCCCAGTTAGTTAATATGCTGTGTCATATTAGTTTCAAGTGTACAATATAGTGATTCAATACTTCATACAACACCTGGTGCTCATCACAGCAGGTGCCCAGGGCCAGAGGGAGAGGGAGAAACAGATTCTCTGCTGAGCAGGAAGTTTTATGTGGGGCTTGATCCCAGGACCCTGGGAGCATGACCTAGGCTGAAAGCAGATGCTTAACGGACTGAGCCACCCAGATGCCAGAAGCTTTTTGCATTTTCAAACCAGTTTTTCTCTAGGATTTATACTTGAAGGTAAACTCTGTAAACTCTTTATTTCAGGATGAATTACCCTATATGTTAGTAATAAACTTGAAAATTTCACTAATCTAAAACAACTTCTGCTCTTTTGTTAAGTTTGGGCAACTGTTGTTTTATTTTTTCTAGTACTTTTATTAACTCTACTTTGAATTCTTAAATTTTTGATTCACTGTGCCCTTTCACAGATGTGATTATATACATGCGAAAGTAGACAGACATATACACATAATATATACATTGTATACTCATTGAAATGTGCAATTATGCACATCTAACTCTACATTATTATTTTTAGTAAGCTTTATATTTTGCTATGGATTCAAACTTATCAAAAAGTCATAAAAATAATACACAGAGCTCCCATATATCCCTCACCCAGTTCTCCTCTACTGCTAACATGTATTCTTAAGGGAAATGTCACAACTAGGAAACAAGTATTGGAAAATGCTATTAATTAAAATTCAGACTTTATTGGAGCTCTACCAGTTTTTCAATGGTTATATTTTTTGTTTTAATATCCAGTCCAGGATACAATACCCTGTCTCTTTAATCTCTACAACACACTGTCTCTTTAATCTCCTGTAATTAAAATAGTTTTGTCAGTCTTTACTTGTTTCCAAAGACTGAGAATTTGGAGGAGTACTAATCAGTGATTTTTAAGAATGCCTCTCGATTTGAGTTTGAGTCATATTTTCCTCATGATTAGACTGTAGTTATGGAATTTGGAGAAGAATACCACAAAAAGGAAGTAAACATTTCATCACATTTATCTGAATGTACATTATATCAAAATGATTTATCACTGCTTGTATTAATATCAATCACTTGGTTAAGGTGGCATTTGTTATTTTTTTTCCCACTCTAAAATAGCTGTATTATTTCCTTTTAAAAAAAAATTCTATGAAAACAAATCACCAAGTCTAGACCACATTCAAAGGGAGGGAGGAATTATATTCAGTCTCCAGGAGCAGGGTATAGCTAGCTAGCTAGCTAGCAACATCATCTATATTATTTGGAATTTTCTGTAATATGCGTTTCTTTACCTCCACTTATTTATTTAATCATTTAGTATAACTATCAATTCATGTGTTTTAGTTTTAACGCTGCATTATAATCCCACACCACCTTATTTATTTTATTAGTCAATTTTCTCGTTTTTGCCATTGGGAGTTCTTTTAAATTGGCCCCTATGTCCCTTCGACATGTACTCATCCTCTTGTCTTTTGATCACTACCTTTTTTCTGCCACTACAAGATGTCAAGGGTTCATCTTGTTTTGCCTTTCCCAACCCTAGATTTAGCCATTTCCTACAGAAATCCTAGTTCTTTTTATTGGGAATCAAGATCAGGTTTCTGGCTTTGCCTGTTGAGCACAGTTTATAAAATGGGGACAGATGTTCTAATTCAATCACTTCAGCTTTTGCTATAAATCCCAGTCTCCACAGATAAAAGATTAGTGTAAACCTGGTGATTCACAGACCTGGGGATAAAAATATATGTATATAAAAAATATATGTTTATAAAAAATAAAAAATTAAAAAAAAAAAAAAAAAAGAAAAAAGAAAAAAAAAAAAAAATGTTGTTTTTTGACAAATTAAAAAAAAAAAAAAACCCAGACTCTTTAATACAAAGAACAAACTGATGGTTGCCAGAAGGGAGGTGGGTTGGGGGGATAGTAAAATAGATAAAGGGAATCAAAAGTTCACTTATTTTGATGAGCACTGAGTAATAATGTACAGCATTGTTTATTGTTTTGTACCCTAAAGCTAATATGTACCATGTGGTAACTAAACTTTAATAAAAATAAATATATAGGGGTACCTGGGTGGCTCAGCGGGTTAAAGCCTCTGCCTTCAGCTCAGGTCATGATCCCAGGGTCCTGGGATCGAGCCCCACATCGGGCTCTCTGCTCAGCAGGGAGCCTGCTTCCCTCCTCTCTCTCTGACTGCTCTGTCTACTTGTGATCTCTCTCTCTGTCAAATAAATAAATTAAAAATAAATAAATAAACAAATATATATATATATATATATATATATACACACATATATATATATATAAAATTCTATTTTGGAGCTTATATTAGGTATATTAGTCTGCTTGTGCTGTCATAACAAGATATCAAAGACTGAGTAGCCTAAAACTCAGACATTTATTTTCTCATAATTCTGAAGGCTACAGGTCCAAGATCAAGGCGCCAGCAGGATTTGTTTCCTCTTGGCTTGTAAAAGGCCTCCTACTCCCTGTGTTCTCACTTGACTTTTCCTCAGTCTGTGCACAGAGAGAGATCTCGGTCTCTTTCTCTAATTATAAGGTATCAATCCTGTCATATTGGGGTCCCACCCTTATAACTTCATTGAACCTTAATTATTTGTCTCTAAATACAACTACATCGGTAACAGAACGTCAGCATATGAATTGGGTGGGGGGGATGACCAGTCAGTCCATAACGTTAGGCAAAAAAGCATAATGGTCGAAGGCCAGTTCATTTTTTTGTGGCTTGCAAAACATTATCTACAAAGAAATTGATATTACAATTTGGCTGCTTTAGCAGTGGAAAAAATGGGGAAAAAATAACAAATGACCTGTGTTTGCAATAGTATTTCTTTTTGTTTTATGTGAGCATCTTTATAAACTAGGCATTGTTTGACATACGGTGACAATCTCACCTTTTAAAGTTTTGTATTTTTTGATGAAGCTTCCCTCTGATATATTAGCCTGACTCTTGAAATCTGAAAATATGAATGAAAAACCAAACACTACCTACCACTGGAGTCCCTGATATTATTTCAAAATAAATTACTAAACTAACTATTTTCAGTAATTATGAAAAAATTAAGTCACCTTTGTTTTCTTTGGCAATTGTATGGCATTCTGTGTATTCTTTGAAATACCAAGAGATATATTTCATTTCCTGCTAAAGTAGGTAGAAAAGGCATCAAATTGAACATGAAATGTGATCAATTTTTCTTTCACTTTCCTTTTTTCCCACTAAATCTTTTGGTTCTGTCAAAGCAAACAAAGAGATGTTTTATTAATAATTTTATAAATGCTTTGTAAACTCTGATAAAATTTTGGCAACAAATCAAAGGAAATGAACAAATAATGAGACAAGCAGATGCAAACAACAATAAAAGCAATCAACATTGATTCTATTTTTGCACAATGGTCCTTGGTGGCTTGTCTGTACTTTCTGATGATTAGTGCCTCAGGAAGACAATTTAGTGAAATCAGTGTTCCATTTATTTTCTGTATCTTTTCAGCAACTGGAGAGATTGCTAAAACTGTAAGTGACAATGAGCTAAATCTACATATATTATAAACCTATCAGTTCTTTAACTATTTTCAAATTTAGTACTGTGTGAAAGTTACTGCAAAAATATAAGAACTCAAAATAAGTATATTTTGAGAAATAATTTAACAAATCATATAATTCAAATTGTTGTTATAAAGTTACATAAAATAAGAATGTATAATTATTTTTATAGTTTATTGTGATTTATTAATCCATTCTGTTTTACTAATTTGTTGTTGGAGGCATTTGAATGTCCTTGTCATTTACATTTGTAATTGATTATAAAAGCATATCAATTACACATAACTAGAATATCTTATAATTTTTTTTGAAAGATTTTATTTATTTTTTTGTCGGAGAGAGTGAGCACAGGCAGACAGAGTGGCAGGCAGAGGCAGAGGGAGAAGCAGGCTCCCCACTGAGTAAGGAGCCTGATGTGGGACTCGATCTCAGGATGCTGGGATCCTGACCTGAGCCAAAGGCAGCCACTTAACCAACTGAGCCACCCAGGTGTCCCTAGAATATCTTATAATTATTTTTTAATATCTTATAATTTTTAAGTTACTAATCTCTCTCTCTTATTTTTCCTTTTCCATTATAGTGACCCTTAGGATATTGTCATTTTAAGACTTTTATCCACAGAAAAAACAGATAGGACAAATTAAATATTGATGTTCAAGGTTGTATTACAACATTTCATAGACTTACACCAAATAATACTACTAAGTACCTCCTTGCTAGGATATTCTCTGCTGATGAAAATTCTTTATCTTCTCACCCTATTGGGAAAATAGACAGATAATTTTAACACTGAATATCAGATATTGTACAGTGTCTTTTCCCCCCAAAAAAACAAGTGGTCATAGACTGCAAAAATAATGTTGATAAAACAAGGTTTGAAGGGGTTTTCTTAAATCAATTTCTCTGATGTGGACAAACATCTATGTCCCTTAGAAATATGATAATATCCATTCTAAAATGATTATAATAGTTTATGAATGGGAGAAAATGCACATTTTCATTGGGTAACTGGCTCTCTTTCCTATTGTAACACAAAATTTAAAATTACATGAAAGAACACAGAATGGTTTTATCAAAGTTTCAGACTTACCACTATCTTAGTCTGTTTGGGTTTTCATAAGAAATTATCATAGAGTGGGTGACTTATAAGCAACAGAAACTTCTCCCAGGTTTGGAGGCTGGGAAGTCCAAGCAAAGCACAAGACAGATATCTTGTGAGAGGTCTCTTCCTGGTTCATTTTTGTTGTGTTCTCACATGACAGAAAAGACAAGGCTTCTGTGAGGTCTCTTATAAAAACACTGATCCCATTTATGAGGGCTCTTCCTTTATGACATAATCATCTCCCAAGCCTCATCTCCAAATACCATCACCTTGGCATTTCAATGCATACATTTATAGAGGACACAAACATTCAGTTCACAGCAGATAATAAACAGGTGCTTATATATAAAATGCTGTGTAATTTCATAACACACCATCTTTAATTTATTAGCTTAGGAATTATTTTTATTTTTTTATTTATTTATTTTTAAAGATTTTATTTATTTATTTGACAGACAGAGATCACAAGCAGGCAGAGAGGCAGGCAGAGAGAGAGAGAGAGAGAGAGGGAAGCAGGCTTCCTGCGGAGCAGGGAGCCTGATGCGGGGCTCGATCCCAGGACCCTGAGATCATGAACAAAGCCGAAGGCAGCAGCCCAAACCACTTAGCCACCCAGGCGCCCCAGGAATTATTTTTAAAATGAATCTATTAACCATTTTGTAAAATATCTCACAGAAGTAGATTTAGAAAATTCTTTCAGTCATTTACAGGATTTGCCAGAGTAACAGCATGGACTACTTGAAAATAATTTATTAATGACCTCACCTATCTTGTACATCTTTCTCTATATTAAAAATTGTTAAAGTCATTGTGACAGCAAAAAATGAATATATATACAGTTGTCGCCATTTACATATCTTGCTAATTGATGTAATAAGGTTCTCCATGAAGGCGGCAGAGATAGAAGTAAGAAAGAAGACAAAAGAGATGAAAGGAATAGGATATGTTTCAGATCAAATGTCACTGCAATATCTACAAGGCTTAGAGATTGATGAATAAATTAAAGTATACATATTTATTGTTCCTTATAAGATAGTGCCTGCATATTTCCCTTTATGTGGAATTTTAATTATTTTCAAAGAGCAGTTCAACTCAAATCATTTTAGAGTCCTTTCTTTATACTATTTGGAAAGTTTACTTCATGACTTCTCTGTTAAAGACATTGTACTGATCATTGTGAGAGTTTGAACAATACAACATATTATCTATTCTTAGAAGTTTCCAAACTAGTTCAGTATATCATATATTAAGCAAGATATTATAAGTTCAGTACATGGTAAGTAAATGTCCTGTGTTTATGATTTGTCAGGTTTTATCTTTTTTTTTTTAATATTTTATTTATTTATTTGACAGAGAGAAATCATAAGTAGATGGAGAGGCAGGCAGAGAGAGAGGGAAGCAGGCTCTCTGCTGAGCAGAGAGCCCGATGCGGGACTCGATCCCAGGACCCTGAGATCATGACCTGAGCTGAAGGCAGCGGCTTAACCCACTGAGCCATCCAGGCGCCCTGTCAGGTTTTATCTTAAATACTTCACATTTATGAAGGTACTAAACACGCCCTACATAAAGGAATAAAGTTATTGAGTGATAAAACTAGCATACATACTAAATAAATATCTTAGCCTGATTTCTCAAACCTGGTGCTATTGTTTAAATCTTCTCCGTAAAAGGCATTACAATGGAGATATTTAAGGCATAAGGTTTTCTATTTTTTATTTATTTATTTTTTAATATTGATTGCTAACACTAAAGTAGGTGGAAAATAAGGTTAGTGGAATTTCTACCACAGGGAGGAAGCTTGAAATTATGAGACCCAGAGTTTTTCTAGGGCAGCCAGCACATTGTCCTCTCCTTTCCACCAAAAAGACAGAGAGAGAGATTATCAGAGAAATCCTCTCTGTGAGGTGAGTGGAAGGTCCCTTGGTTTTATTCATCTTAGAATGTAAACAACTGTCTCCAGGAAAGAGTTTAAAGGCATCTAAAAATTTATTGCCCTTAGAATGTATCACCCAGTAGCTGAATAAGTGTCTAGGGAACAACTTCAATTCCCAGAGGAAGGACTCAAAAGACCAAAGGAGGCCTGAATAGTTGTTTTAAGGAAATAAACCTCCAGTTAATTTCTGTAACAGGAGACAGAATTTGTGTGGTTATATTCAACAGAACTATGAAGAGGGAAGTTTAAAATCCTGTCTGATTCTGTAATCATCATTATTTCTGGCATTTATCTACATCAACAACCTCCCTAGAGGTCAATATGCAAGCAGAGGAAAATAGGTCCTTTGTTGCAGGATATCTGTATCAAAAAAAAAAAAAAAAAGAAAGAAAGAAAAGAAAAAAGAAACCTGTATTTGTCTAGACAGAATATCCATGACTCATTAAAAACAATTGCTTAAGGGGATAAACAATCACTATGTCCTGGAATTAAACTTAAAATTTTACCTAATTTTCAGTTAGTTGTATTAAAGAAAAGGTATCTGATGTTATAATCTATATTATAAACTTGGAGAGAATAAATATGGGGCATACCACAAATCTCAAAGCAAAAATAGAGATAGAAATTATGAGGGGAGACATTATATAGTCTTTGAAGTTATATTTAAGATCTTACTTTAAAAAAAAAAAAAAAAGTGTCTCCACAAAAAGAAAGAGAAAGAAGATTTTTAAGACATGAGAAAATTCAAGAAAATTTCCTGAGCTAAAGAATGGTCTAAGTTTGGAGATTCAGATAAGATTATCCAAGCTCCAGTCTGGACTGAAAAATAAATGCATAGAACTGAACATACCCTGGTTTTTTAATTAAAATATGAGAAATAATAAATTACTACTTCTGGTAGAAAGGAAGCTGAGGTCACAGAATAAGCCAGCACCCTGAAATCTAGAGAGATAGAAAAATACAGAATCACAGTCAGGATATGATTACTAGAGGCAGGAGCCTCTGGAGCCATAGACTTTTAGAACCCTTAAACAGGAGCTGTGATGAATTACTTAAGGCTGTATATAAACTGGGTTGAGCATTAAGAACTCCATATTCTTAGAAGGTCTCCCACACATTGCTGGATTTTACATCCAGGACCCACTAGGTTCTCATAGTAAAGAACCAAGAATTTTGTTTGTCTAGCAGGAAAAAGAAAGAATAATTATTGTGGAAATACCCAAACTCTTCCTTATAACATAGATCTACTCTGAAATGGAAAATGTTTCAACCTGCCTGATTGGAAGAACATTTACCCAACTCCAGCCCCTTTTAGACTTATTGTTTTACCTAAAATGGAATTTTTTTAAAAAGCAAAAAATTAAAAAAAATAAATAAAAAGCAAAGAATGTACTTGTGATGGTCACTGCCGACTAAAAGATTGAGATTTAATCATTAGACAATAGACATAAAACAATAGATTGTGTCCCTTTCTTATACCATACCATTATACCAGTATGACAATACTGGATTACAGTTCAAAGAGCTTTAGAGTGTATACTCTTATTTAGGGGAAGAAGAGGAAAAAAAAGAAAAAAGAACAGGCATTAGAGAAATTTGAAATATCTGATACCTACAGCTACAAGAAACATTCTATATAACCCAACGCCTAGAAATAGTGACATAATACCTCACATTTACATAATAACATGTTATGGCTACATCCATGTCTAAGTTCAACAAAAAATTGATAGGTCATTTTAATAAGCCAGAAGAAAAGACAGTCTGAAAAGAAAAAGCAAGTAACAGAATCAGACTCATATATGACACAGATGTTGGAATAATAAAAAATAAATAACTATGATTAATATGTTAAGGGCTTCAATGAGAAAAGAAGACAATAGAAAGAAAAGAAGAATATAGGCAAAGCAATGGAAACTCTAAGAAATAACACAGGAAAATGCTAAAAAAAAAAAAAAAGTCACTGTGGCAGAAATGAAGAATGCCTTTGATGGAATCATCAGTAGAGATACAACCCACAAAAGAATTCATGAGCTAGAAGTTCTGACACTTAAATGCAAGGGAAGAGTGGGGAGGGGTAGGAGGAGGAGGAGGAGGAAAAGACAACACAGAGAACTAAAGAACTGTGAGATAATTTCTAAAAGTGTAACATAGGTATAACTGGAATACCGATAGAAGAAGAAAGGATGCAATAGAAAATGAGTTTGAAACAATAGTGATTGAGAATTTAAAAAAAAATAAAGAAATAATAATAACAGTCACCAAAGCACAAATGCCAGAATCTCAAGGAACATGTAATAGGACAGATACCAAAAAACATACACATAGGCGTATATGCCAAAAATTAAAGAAATATGCAAAGTTGTGAAAAAATCCAGAACTTGGAAGTTGGGGGAGAAAGCCATGTATCCATAGAGGAGGAGGATAAGCAGGTTTCCCGTCATGTGCAGGCTAGAAAGAAGAGGAGAGAGTGAACTACTTGAAGTGATTAAAACACAAAACAAAGCAACCCTAGAATTCTATATCCAGTGATTTTTTTCCTTTTTTTCCTCAAAAGATAAGGAGAATAGGTGCTGCCTGGGTGTCTCAGTGGGTTAAGCCTCTGCCTTCGGCTCAGGTCATGATCCCAGGGTCCTGGGATCGAGCCCCACATCAGACTCTCTGCAGGGCAGGGAGCCAGCTTCCCCCAGTCTCTCTGCCTGCCTCTCTGCCTACTTGAGATCTCTGTCTGTCAAACAAATAAATAAAATCTTTAAAAAAATGAAAAGATAAGGAGAATAGAACCTTTTCAAACAAAGACAAAAAATGCATCATTGGAAGGTCTACACTGCAGTAAACACCAAAAGAAATACTTAATACAGGAAAAAAGAGTGTATATATATAGATATATCTATATACATACACACACGAACATACACCAGGACTCAGATCTAAATAAAGGAAGAACATTAGAAAAAGAATAAAGATTAAATAATAACTTGTTTATTCATAATTCATCTAAAATATATTTGTTTAAAATAATAACATTAAAAACTCATTGAAAGATAATAGTATGAGTAAGTGAAAAAAATTACAGAAATGCCATAGGGATGGGAAGGAGGAGCTGGGGATGGTCAGTTATGAGACTACTACAACATGAGAAGCAACAAGCAAGCAGGTTGTTTGGAGGTGGGAATGATAAGTGCAAATGCTTATCGGAAATCCTTGGATAAACACTAGAAAATTTAAAAATGAATCATAGTCAATATGCTAAGAAAAGGTATGAAGTGAAATCATATAAAATCCTCAAAATCAGAGAAAGCAGAAAAAGAGGGGGAAAACTGAGACAAAGAACAGATGCAATGAATAGAAAACTGTTATACGCATGGAAAATACTAATCTAACTATTTAAATAATCACTCTAATTAATAATAAAAAGATATACCAATTAGAAGATAGAGATTGGCAGAGTAGATGAGAAAGAGGAAGAGGGAGAGAAGGACCAAAATTAGGTTATCTATAGAAAACCTACTTTAAAATGGACTCAGATTGGTTACAAAGTCAAGTTGTAAAGATATACATCCTCACACTAATTCCAAGAAAGCTGGAGCAGCTATATTAATTTCAGACACAACAGACTTTGGACTAGGCTAAGTCATCAGGAATGAATTTAGGATAATTATGTAATGATAAAGAAATTAATTCTCTAAAAGTTATAGTAATCTGTAACACACTTGCATTCGACAACAAAGCATCAAGAGTTATGAGGCAAAAACTGAAAACTATATGGAGGAATAAAACCCCTGTTATGGTTGAAGAACTATCTGTTGCAGTAATTGGTGGACAAGAAGGCAGAACATGAGTAAGGATATAGTGGATCTGAAGAGCACTATAACTAACTTAATTTAGTTGATACATTTAGACCATTTCACCAAAGAACAGCAGAGTACATTCTTCTCACACAGAACATTGACTAAGATAAACTGCATTCTTGGCTACTCCTTACCAAAGTAAAAAACAAAACAAAACAAAACAAAAAAACTAGAAGTCATACAAAATATATTCTCAAATCTTAATGGAACTTAACTAGAAATCAATAATGAAAGAGCTGGAAAATTACCAAATATTAGAAAATTAAATGTTAAATTAGATATTAAGAAATTTAATAATACTCTGTAATAATATATTAAGTCATGAAAGACGTCTCAAGGCAATTTTTTTATTGTGGTATATTAGTCACCATAAAATACATCATTAGTTCTTGATGCAGGGTTCCAAGATTCATTGTTTATGCACCACCAGTGCTCCATGCAATGCTCCATGCAATAGGTACCCTCCTTAATACCCACCACCAGGCAAGTTTTAAGACATGTTGAAATGCATATTGAAAAAAATATATTAAAAGGAAAATAAAACTTACCAAAATGTGTGGAAAGCAACAAAAACAGCGCATTGAGGAAAATTTACAGCATTAAATGATTGTGTTGGAAAAGAAGAAATATGTGAAATCAATAATCTAAATTTCCATCTAGGGAAACTAAAGAAAGAAGAGAAATTTAAACCTAAAAGAACCAGAAAAATAGAAATAAAACCAAATGGATCTTGGTCGAGGAAAGCAGATACATCCAAAATCATGGCCAGTCAGGGAAACCCAAGTCCTTGACTACAACTCTATTCAGAGACTGACTTGAGCAGTGCCCTGATTGGGCACCCAGTTTGTGTAAGGACAACTTTTCCGCATTATGCCTGTGGGGTAAAGACTTTGTAATTTCCTGGAGCTAGACCTCAAAAATGGCATTGATTTTTGTTCATGAGCTAGATTCTTACCAAATTTTAGAGAAAATGAATTTGCTTAAATGTTCATTTTAGAGAAAAATAAAAATGGCTGAAAACTTATATATTAAATGTAGAATGAAATAAAAGAAATCTAAAGAATCTTGGAAGGAAGAAATGTGTGAAAATAACTTGATAAGAATAAAATAAAAAAATAAAAATGTTTCACACATTAATAATCTCTGGCAAATGGTTCAATACCCCACAATTATTGTGTATTTTAATAACAATAGGGGAATAACAAATAACATTAGGATATATAAATATATATATACACATATACATATATGAGTTATATATATAATATATATATTATTATTATATTTTATATTATATATTATATATATTAAAGTTGACTCTTGAACAATATAAGGGATAGGGGTCCTGACCCACCAGGCAGTGGAAAATATACATTAACTTGGCCTTTCAAAAACTTAGCTACTAATAGCCTCCTGTTGACTGGAAGAACTGACAAATTACATAGATTGATTAACATATATTTTGAATGTTATATGTATTGTACAGCATATTCTTACAATAAAAGGAGCTAGAGAGAAGAAAATGTTATTAAGAAAATCATAAGGAGGGGAGTCTGGGTGGGTCACTGGGCTAAGCCTCTGTCTTCAGCTCAGATCATGTTCTCAGGGTCCTGGGATCAAGCCCCGCATCTGGCTTTCTCCTCAGCAGGGAACCTGCTTCCTCCTCTCCCTCTGCCTGCCTCTCTGCCTACTTGTAATCTCTCTCTCTCTGTCAAATAAATAAATAAATTTTTTTTAAAAAAAGAAAGAAAAACATAGGGAAAAAATACATTTACAATACTGCATTGTAAAATATCCACATATAAGTGGACCTGCACAGTCCAAATCCATGCTGCTCAAGAGTCAACTGGAAATGAATATATACAGGGAGGGACTCTCTCTCTCCATATCTACATGTATAGACATATATACTCATATATTGAAAAGGTAGCACTTTTAAGAGAATGTTATGTAAAACTGTGTGAATAAATTTGAAAATTAGGCCAAATCTCTGGAAACATACAAATTACTAAGACATAACCATGACATCCTAAAACTGACAAAATTTTTCATCCATTACAAATATTCCCACTAAGAAAAGATTGAACACAAATGATTGTACAGACAAGTTTCTTAAACACTTAAGGTCTAGAAACTTGAAAATTATGTAAAATGCTGCAAGAAATAAAGCAGGAAGGGACTCAACTATGTTCGAAAAACAATTTAATATTGTTATCAAAATGAATGAAGGACTGTACAAATAATTAAAATTATAGATCACCATCATTTAAGACACTGGTGCAAACTTCTATCTCAGATGGATAAAAATGAGATTAGGTTATGATCAGATTTTAAATTGTAGGAATAAAATGCCAATATAATATTATAAAATTATTTACAATTAATATAGTAAACAAAATAGGACAGATGCCATAAATTACCTTAAGTGCAAAAAATAAATAAATAAAATATAAAATAAAATAAATCTTAAAATAAATTCTTTTCAATTCAGTAACAGGAGATAATCTAAATTTTAAATAAAATAAACATCATATTGAATGATAAAATATTGAGTTCATTGCTGTTATACTCAGGTACAAGACAAGCAGGTATGCTATCAACCTTCTATTCAATGTTCTTCTGCAATAATTTTGTATTGTTGCAGTGATTACATTTGAAAAAGAAATATCTACATTTCTAATATAGAAAGTTAAATAAAATGTGATTTAGAGACACAATGTGAGCTCTAATGAAATAAAAGATCATAATTAATACAGTCATTATAATAGTTGTCCTGGGAGAAGGGAGGTAGGAGGAAAGATGTCACAATCAGGAATCTAGACCAGGGCATTTTAGAGACATAACATCATTATTTTTCTTGAGTTGAATGGTGAACTCACTCAGGTTCATTTTGTTCTTGCTTCAATTGCACATAGAAATTATCTATGCATTGGTAGGAATAATAAATTTCATAAGAAAATTCTACACTGAACCAAGAGACAAAAATGTATGAGTTTAAGGTCACTTGATGCCCCGTTCAGGGCTTCCTTCCACTGAATTATCTGGCTTTTAAATCATTGGAATTCCAGAAATGTTTCCTTCATGCACTACAATATTTCATTTAAGGATAAAGTCTTTTTGAATAATTTGTCTCTCAATATAGCTAAGCACCTTCTCCCATTCATTTCCCAGCACCTAGATGTAGTAGGGCCGATACTAAGGTTTGAGCTAACCCATGGCAAGTCAGAATCAAGGAACTTTGTCTACATCACCATAAATGCACATTTTTTTCATCTCCTTATGGATAAATCTTTCAAAAGATGCTAATAATGCTTTCAGAAACACCAATTTTGGGTTAAATTCTAGTATGTAGGGTAGAAAGGAATGATAAAGTCAAGGAATGTGTGTAAATTATCTCAACACTGTAATTTATTTAAAAAAATTCAAATTGGATTATAAAGATTATACAATGTCATATTAGTTTCAGATACACAATATGATGACAACAATTCTATGTGACCCAGGGCTCATCAGAATAAGTGTATGCTTATCTAACACTGTACTTTTTTTTTTTTTTAAGATTATTTATTTATTTATTTATTTGACAGAGAGAGAGATCACAAGTAGGCAGAGAGACAGGCAGAGAGAGAGGGGGAAGCAGGCTCCCTGCTGAGCAGAGAGCCTGATGCAGGACTTGATCCCAGGACCCTGAGATCATGACCTGAGCCAAAGGCAGCAGCTTTACCCACTGAGCCACCCAGGCACCCTAACACTGTACTTTAAAATTAAACAAATGTCTACTAAAACACGTTAAGATATGAAAATGCGTTAACTGCATTTTACCATACTTAAATAGATTTTACACTGAGAATTCTGTTGATTAACTAAGGATTTAATCTTTGACCATTGTCTAAAGCCAGTCGTCTATGTTACATGCTTAAGTATGTGAGTTAACATGATTTTAAAACAAATTAAGTAAAAATAACATCCACTTTGAATGGTACTTAAATTAAGCAGCATGTTCTTATAATATTCATTATATTCAAATTTATTTCCACTCAATATTCCTCAGAGATTGAAATTCAGAACATTTGAATCTATTTTTACAATTTTCTGTACATTTGTGAAGACACACTGCCATCTTTTGAACAAAAGCAACTGAATTTCAGGGGGGAAATTGAAGCAAAATCAGTATTCACTAAACAAAATGAGAAGATGCTAAACAAATTAGGTTATCTTTCCCTTTTTCAAAAGGCTATAGAATGACTGTTGTATTGGATTTTAATTTCTCGAGGCCAAACTTTCTTTTGTATTTTTCTTGACTTTTTTTTTTACTTTTATGGATGCATTTGAACACAGATTGCTGTTTAAAGAATTTTTTATACACGTGGAAATTCTCATCCTAATATTAGATTATCTAATATTTATAGCAATTAATAAAAAACCTTGATTTTCTCTTCAGATTGTCTATAATTTATCTAAAGTGTTTATGACTGTTTTACTATTTGCTGTCATTCATCTCTTAAATGCTTTGTCCTTAACAAATGAGTACCCACAGTTTAGTGGCAAGGCCATTGCAATAAACCTGTCAGTGTGAGGTCCACTGTGTGTATACAAGTTTATAAGATGGTCTCTGTGGTAGATGGCTACTTAAAATTTATTTCTTGAATGCCACATCTATATCAACTTTTTCTCTTACTTTGTAATCTTTGGAAATTCTTAGTTAAAAAGATTAAATATGGGATACAAAATGTGGCAATTTCATAATTGTCAGTTGTTTCTAAGAAAAATATTAAAAAGCAGCATGATAAATGAGCATTTTGCATACAATATTGGTACTATAGATGTTTTGATCACTGATTCTTGAGTGAAAGTAGATAAGCACAGAATATGGTGGCACTGTAATAAACAAATATAGTGCAATTACGCTCTTTAATAGATACCGTACTCATTAAATTTAAAATGAATTAATTATTCACATGTGTTAAGTCCTGTTCTCCTTCTGTTACCCAAAGTATAGTCCTTTGGGAAGAGTGACCAAAAGATTTTTTTCTGCCACTTGTATTTTGCTCTTTTCCAAGATGGAGAGTCAGACAAACAGATCCTTTGTTGTGGCCATATATGAATGGTTTAAGAAGATAGCTAATTATTAAGAAGTTTTGTTGATAATAAAAATGAAAACAAGATTGAATGTACAATAGATTATTGTCACTTCTACGGAAAAGTAACAGGTATCTTCAGTTCCTGGACAAGATGGTTAAGAGAATCACCAATGAGTTGGAGGTTCCAACAAGTATCTGCCTGGTAGAAAGAGGAAGTAAGGTACTAAGTGCAGGAAGCTAACCGAGAAAGCAATTGAGTGTAATTACGAAAAGGTGCAGAGGGTATGGAAAGACATGGATAGAAAATATGGTTCAAAATGGATCATTTACCATGTCCCCACTCTCAAGAAGAGAAGCACAGGCTATATACTCCATATATATTCCAGCACACTTTACTCACACTGCTGGGAAAAACAAAACAGGACTTAAAGAATCTAATAGCAACTACAAAAACCTAATGTCCATCACTGAGGGCATGTCCTACCTAAAGAAGGAAAACAGTCTCTCCTGATTAGCCAAAGACTTCCCAAACTTATATTAGACACCTCATAAACTGACAGCCAAAAAAATTCCTACATGTCTAGTTTGCTCAGGCTGCTATTATGAAACACCATAATCTCAGTGGCTTAGAAATAACAAAAATTTATTTATCGCACTTTGGAGGCTAGAAACACAAGATCAGGTGCACCTATGGTCAGGTTCAGTTTCTATATCTGCTGAAGGAGAGTTTCCTGGTTCATAGATGTTTCTTTTCACTGTGTTCTTAACATGGTAGAAGGCACCAAGGATCTCTCTTAGGTCTCCTTCATAAAGTACTAATCCCATTAATGAGGCTCCATATCCATGACCAAATCACCTTCCAAAGCTCACCTCCAAATACCATCACCTTGGGGGTTAGGTTGCAAAATATGAATTTGCTGAAGGTATGCTAACATTTAGCCCACAGTACTGGGTTTAACTAGATACTGTTGGTGTGAAAGTCAATTTCTTCTGAGATTAAAACTTTTCTAATTAATTAACTAAGTCAACATTAAGATTCTCCTTGGGGAGTTCACACATGAACAGGACTTCAAGAACTGGAGAAGGCTTTTCAACAGTCACCTTCTTTGGGCATCCCTACCATGACAGTCTTATCTATATATGAGTGACCCGGTAGCCTTGGAATTTTAACTCAACCTCATGGCAGACATAAAAATCCATGCTTACTTTGACTTCATCCTTGAACAGATTGAAAAAGCCTACGTCCTTTGTTTTAGCTCCAAAAATAATCAACGTTTTTACCTGACTAGTTCCAAGGTCCCCACTTTATCTCATGGTTGTTCATGCAGTTCATGTATTACCATCACTGAGGAAGCAAAACTTTTAAGCCAGTAGATTAACCTGTCATCAGAATCTATTGTCATCTCTGTCACCTTACTATTACCCACTATGACACTCTGAATCCTGCCACTCTCTGGGCCTTACCAGAATAGGATACTCACTGATGTGATACTTACTTAGGGACATTTATCTTGTTTAGATGAAAGATTCCCACTGGGAACACTAACCTAATATTATTTGATGATGGATCATGCTTCAATATTGAAACTACTGATGCATAAAATGCATGTGTTATCACTAATAAAAACTCCCCTTTATTATATAGATCTGAGATAAAATTTCAGATGGACAAAATATTGTACAAACTATGGTTTGACAGCTAATCAATGGCCATAGTGTGCACTCATAGACAAATAACAGGCCTGCTTTTTGAGCAGTACATGGCCTTGTTAGTGTTTACCCAGTCAATAATAGCCATAGCCATACTGAGTGTTTCCCTTGATCACAGTCTCTTATTTTTAGAAGCAGAGAAAAAGCATTATTCATAAATTTGTAAAACTCATCGTAACTTGTCAGATGTTTATATATAATCTTTAAGTCACACCCATCTGACACAGCCTCTTAATAATTACCATAAGGAAGTACAAATGGCAGATAAATATTCCTATTTTGATGAATCTATTTGATTATTAATCTAGTAACTACTAAACAGAGAATAACCATCAATGTTTTCCTGTCTTTGCTGAACCCCCACTTTTCACTGGCAGAGATTATTATTTGCTTTGCTGAGCAGTGAAAAAAAAAAGACATTATATTAAAGAAACAAGAACATACAATGAGTGCTTAGTGCATTAACAAAGTCTTTGATGACTAATGGCAAAAAACCTAGAGAGATTATTTACCTAATAAAAATAGATACTAGCTTCCTATTATCATTCCCAAACATTTACATTGATACAGAGTGCAACAACTTGCTTCTGTATGTTATATGGAATCAATGGTTACTTTTAATCAACACCGTTAGTCTTATAAACAACTTGCTTCTGTATGTTATATGGAATCAATGGTTACTTTTAATCAACACCGTTAGTCTTATAAACCTCCTATTCAAAAGGAGGTTGTATTTTGTATATTAAAATAAAATTTTACAAATGTTAATTTTAATAAGATAATATAAAGAGGGAGGTAGAACTCAAAAGCTTTACTATGCAGAATTTTCCTTATAAAAAATAAAAAAATGAATGATACTGAGCTTTAGATAATTTTAAAATATTTCCATTTAAATTTCCACCCAAGTGTACCATGGAAAAATAAAAACATTGAAACACAAGAACATGGTGTTCATCTTCAGTTATTCACCAAAAAGTTATCACTGACAGCTAAACTACAAAAATTTATGATAATCACAGTTTCAGGATACTAGGTATAGTTTTCTATGATGCTAACATAATTTATTAATCACAGTTTGTAGGATGTTAGTTTGACATGGGGAATTGTACTAAAAGCATTTTTAAGTTGTTGAAACCAAAATATAATGTCCACTTTACATTTTCACTTTTGCAGTAAAAACAGATTTCTTGTGGTAATGGAAAACAAATGCATTACAGCTTACAATGGCAAAAATGTATATTTTATGAATTTAAGTAGACAAGTAATAGTATCTTTCCAGGACTACAACCATCCTACAATTTCTCAAAAACTTATTGTTAACTCCTGTGAATGTTATTTCTCTCTCTTTCTCTCTCTCTCTCTCTCTCTCTCTCTCACACACACACACACACACACACACACACACACACACTGAGAGTTTTGTTGTTTGCTGGTTTTTCTTGTACAAATACTGGAGCAGACTGTGCTATAAAATTTTAGAAAGTGGCATGCTCAATTTGAGTGGGAGGTGTTATATTATAGCCTCTCCTTCTACCATTCCATAAGGATATTTGTAACTACAACCTTCCTGTGCCAATCGCAGGAGCACTATATTTATTTTACTATTTAAAGCTCCGTTGACTAGAACATAATAAGTAAAGTTCTGTCCAAATGGTAAGTAGTGTTTTTCTTCAAATAAAATAAAATCACAAACCAAGTATGTTTCATTCATTCCATCTAATAAATTTATTATTGTATTTATTCTACTTAAAAAGTTGTTTCTTATCATTATAACCTCTCTAATTCTCTTCTTAATAATATACATTTGCCATTTTGTAAATGTGCCTTCCTTTTTTTTTTTTTATTTTATTTAATAGAGAGACACAACAAGAGGGAACACTAGCAGGGGTAATGGGAAAGGGAGAAACGGACTCCCCGCTGAGCAGGGACCCCCCAATACAGAGCTCCATTCCAGGACCCTGGGACCATGACCTGACCTGAATGCAGACTTTTAATGACTGAGCCACCAGTCAGACACCCCTGTGCCCTACCTTTTTGAATGGTACTGCCTCTTTATTCTCAAAAAGATAGATCCATCTAAAAATGTCAATATTTGTGTCATAACATTATGCAATGCTATTTATGAAGTATTTTTAAGTTCTCTGTTCATGAGCTATGCAGAGAGAAGTTTTGAAAAGACTGAAGGTTGTGACTTTCACATTTAATTTATAGAGACTGTATAGTATAATTTCCAATGCACAAGTAAGGAATCTTTGTTTCTGATGTTAGTTAGTACACTTTTTATGGGATCAGAAAAGTTGTTCACCATAAAACACAAACCCTTAAAAGTCTGTCAAAAGACCAGTTGTCATCTTAAAAAATTTTTGACATTTTTACATCAATAAAAATATTTCAATTAATTTAAAATTCTAAATTATAAAGCACATTTAATTTTTGGTGCTATAAATCTTTAAAGCTATACATTCAGTCTAATATTTATGCTGGAGTTCTATGAACTTGCACTAACATTTACATTCATTGATGTAATTTTTTAAATAGTCTGGAAAAATATATTTTGTTAATTTTCTTATTTTTAACTTATTTAATTCAATGAATCTAGATGTCATTGTCTAATAAGTGTTATAGATAAAATGTATTGTTATCACCTAGAATCACAAATGTGATGAATTAAAATGTAGTTGTCTAGGTTATTTATTAAAATTATACAGAATGTGAATATCTCAAGTTCTTAAATCTTACGCTTGGCAGCAGTGATTCTGAAAACCTATACCAAGTGAACTCATTGTATGGTAAGTAAAACTGCAATTTTTGTTTGAATATAGGAACTAATATTTGCATAAAATATAATTTTATATAATAGCGATATTAAAAGAAAAACTGAATTTATTTATTTTGTTTGTTTGTTTTAGTGAACTAGCAGTATTGGTTAGCTCATAAGAATTTAGGTGTTCATGGGTTGTCATTCCCTTAACTATCTGCCTTTGCTTTGTTCTTTGAAGTCTACTGAGTTACTCCTATTTTTTTTTTCTTAAATCAAGAAACTAAAAGGGGAGCCTGGGTGGCTCAGTGGGTTAAAGCCTCTGCCTTCGGCTCAGGTCATGATCCCAGGGACCTGGGATCGAGTCCCGCATTGGGCTCTTTGCTCTGTGGGGAGCCTGCTTCCTCCTCTCTCTCTGCCTGCCTCTCTGCCTACTTGTGATCTCTGTCTGTCAAATAAATAAAATCTTCAAAAAAAAAAAGAAAAGAAACTAAAAATATGTGAGAATATTTAAACAGAGAACATGATATATATCTTTTCATATGAGCCTAGTATTATATCATGCAATTTCTCTTACACTTATTTTAATATATTTAATATATTAAATATAAATATTAATATGTTAATATATTTAATATATCTAGAATTTTCTACAGGAACAATTATTGGGCTTACAGGATTGTGATCATATTTTATGTTTTTAAAATCACAATACAATGGTTAGCATTTTACTTTAAATGCCCAGACAAATCTAAAATGCAAATTAGGAGGTCAGCATAAAAATGTTCAAGTCCTAGAAATTTAGTTTATGATTAACTTTTCTAGAATAATTATTTCAGAAAGTTTTGTATAACTTACTGAAATATTTTCCCCAGAAAAAGCATCACATTCTTTTTTATTTACATGATTTCATTTATATTGGAGGGAAACTATTTAATTTATAGATGCTGGCTTGCTCATCTGCAAGCTTCCAATGAATATTAGATATACTAACACATGTAAATCTCAGTACAGTGACTGGCCAACACTGACAATTCAGTACATATTGACTATTGTTAAAATTACTCTACACATCTGTATTTTAACATGCACCGAGGCCTGACTATATAAGTCAATACCACCTTCATTTTTCTCCCACTATTGTGCATATACTTCTATTGCAATGTTCACAAAATGATATCATATTTAGAGATTATTTTTAACTCTGAGATACTCAGTTGTTTCACGTCTAAAATTGTCAGGTCTTTTCATCCTCTTCTGGGTTAACAGTTAATGAAGATTCCCAGCAGAGTGTAACGGTGGCAATTACAGCAGAATTTTTGAGCTGCAGAGTCTGACTTGAAAAGCAAATTCTACCTTAATCAAAGCCCCATCAAGAAAGTAATAGCAAAGGATAATGCAGTAGCTACATTAGGTGTGTATTTGTACTGGAAACACTGCTGCTCTTACAGGTCTGAAGACATCTATTCTTAAATAGCTATGTTGAGGGGAAAATATCCATTCTTGTTCTTAGGTTCATGCATTTGTTCTGTTCTTGAGATATGATTTACTTCACATTTTTGATAAAAGGAAATTAATAAGATTATTCTTCATGGTTTTTTCCTAATCATTGAAGTAAATATGGCCATTAAATATAATTCAAAAATCACTGGAGGATACAAGGAATCAGTAAAAACAGATTGTATATGACACTCTATTTAATGACATTCTTAAAGTCGCCTGAAAATGTATATTCATATTTCCTTGTATCTAAATATTTTCTGTAACACTCATCGGAAGTTTACAGATGCACTAGCCAACATCCATCATTTAGACAGTTTTCGAAAGATCCAAATGACAAAAATACAAAAACAGGAAAGTGATTCTAAGTCTGATTCTAAACTTTGATTTATACAATGTGAAAACTATTTTTCAAATGAAGACTAACAAATACTCACAATAATAAGCTTTCTTTATACATTACCTCAGAAGTAGAATTTGCATTTCACAGATGTCTCATTCTGAGGGTAAATATTGGATAATCTCTAGCACATTAACCACTCATTGTCTTAATAACATTTTTAGTTACAGTTCATATTGAAGTAATTTAATTTACAACAGGATTGTGACAACTAGGTAATCTTTTTCCTTAAAGGCTACAAGTCACAAAGATTCTGGCATAAACTACTTGGCCATCTCCAGACTTGCAACCAGTGTCTGAAACAAATTTGTCAATGTAATTTTGTTGATACTTTAAAAGAAATTAATTTAACACTTAAACATGTCTGTTTACATGCAAAAAGGATTTCTTAATATTGAAAGAACTTCCAAGTTTCGAATGTTAAAACATGTGATACCTATATCAAATTTACATTTGAATACTTTACAGAGCACTTTAAAAGATTGTCATAAAAGGCATAAAGTGATAAAACAAAGATTGAGAGTATCAGACACAATGTGGGTAAGTACACATCTCACAAGTTAAAATTATTAGAAAAATATTAGAAAAATTATTAGAAAAATATATTAATTAAAAATGAAACAAATGCAATAAGTTCTCTAAGAATTATATATATATATTATTCTAATATATATATATTATTCTAATATATATATATATATATATATATATATATATCTCAAAGGTAGAGCTTGGGTTAGAACTAATTTCTTCTGTTTTTTCCAGGTGTTTCTTCAAAACAGTCATATCATTTGTATTTTCCGCTGGTCATTGAAAATTGGAAGATTATACCTAATATGAGCAACATTTAGTATTTATCTATAATTTCACCTATAAAATATACTTCAAGATTATTCTAAATTTTCTAAAAATTGAGATAGAGTTTGGTTGTTGAGATATCATCCTCACTTATTTATAAAATTGTAATTCATCCCAAATATTTGTTTACCAAGATACAAGCAGGGTCGACAACAATAAAACAAACAAGGAGGTTAGGAAATGAACAAAGGACTTGAATAGATATTTCTCCAAACAAGATAGACAAATGGTCCATGATCAAATGAAAAGATGTTCATCATCATTAATCATTAGAAAAATGCAAGTAAAAACTATGAGATGCCACTTTACACCTATTTGCATGGTTATTATAAAAACAAACAAAACAGAAATAGAAATAAACAAAACACCCAGAAAATAGCAAGCATTGGCAAGGACATGAAGAAAGTGAAACCCCTAGCATTGCTGATGGGAATGCAAAATGGTGCCATCACTGCTGAAAGCAGTATAGTGATTCCTCACAAAATTAAATATAGAATTAAAAGCAATTCCACTTCTGATTATGTGCCCAAAAGAACTGAAACAGAGACTCACAAAAATATTTATACACACATCTTCATAGCAGCGTTATTCACAATAGCCAACAGGTGGAAACAAACCAAGTGTCTGTTGACATAAAATTTGGTATATACGTAGAAAGAAATATTGTTCAGCCTTGAAAAAGAAGACAAATTCTGACACATACTACAGCATGGATGACTCCTGAAGAGCGTATGCTAAATGAAATAAGCCAGTCCAAAAAGACAAATGATGTAGGAGTTTCCTAGGTTAGTCAAATCTGTAAAGATAAAAAGTACAATGGTGGTGGCCAGAAACTGGGAGGAGGGGGAATGGGGCTTTAATGTTTAATGGATTCAGAGTTTCAGTTGAGGGAGATGAGAAAGTTTTGGAGATAGATGGGGGTAATTGTTGCCCAACAATGTGAATGTACTTGATGTTACAAAACCGTATACATTAAAATAATTAAAATGGCAAACTTTAGTTTATGTATTTTTACCATGTTAAATACATATGTATGAGAGAGATGAAGTCCACATGATTTTGATTTATGGTATAGTTTTGTACTCTCCTAAAAATACTGTATTTTTAGCTTTATTCTAATAAGCTGAATAAGCTACTTAGCAGACAAATGTTTTGATTTTTCATAAGGAAAATTATATAAATGTATGAGAATGAGTGTCCTATAAAGTTCCCAAGAGTCCATGTGTAGAGTCCTAATTGTCATTTCCAGAAAAGGATTTAAATAAGCATCAACATCTTTGTGAAGTGAAGTAATTAAGATCCGTGCTGTTTCATTCTTGCTTCAATATGTAATTAAAGCTAGTTTGTTTGTTTTTTCAATCTGGTTACATTTCTGAGTCAAATAATTTTTTTTTTATATGAATGATTCTTCAAGTTAAATTGACCCCACTCAAAAATATTTCTCCTCAGGAATGCAAACTGAACATCACCATAAACACAAATCTAGGGGAAAAAAAATCAGAATGTATATTGAATTGAATTGAATGTAAATGGTCAGCTCTTCTTACAAATAAGCTCCTAGAGGGTCCTATACAAACGTTTGCTTTACCCGTAAAAAAAGATACCTCACTAGTTAATCATGGGTGTTTGCCCAATATTGTACTTTGTTGATATTTCCATAAATGAAATACTGCAATGACTATGAGGGTAACATTTAATATCCAATACAATGTTTTAAAATTTTAACTTTAGCAAAGTTATGCCATGCATTATCTTTAAATATTTGCTTCAAAGTAAGAAAAGCTGTGGCAAGAAAGTACTGTCCAGGAAAAAAAAAAAAAAAAAAAAAAAAAAAAAAAGGATATATTGATGTGACATGATGAGAAAAACAGTATGAACTGGAGGCTGAAAACTCTCTGTTCTCTTCATCATAAATTAACTTCGTGGTCCTGAGTCTACTAATCTGATATCTCCAAGTGGCACTTAAATTTATTAAATAAGCAGAATAGACTTGAATAAGAAGGTGTGAATTTGATACAGAGCCCTCATTTTTGGCACTTAAATATAAAAAAGTTGGTGATTTTTAGTCTCTCAGCCACTTTATATAATTCAGCAAAGATAGGCAGTTGAAAACAACAGACTTGACCCATTCTTTCAGAGCTCAAGTGCTTCACTCATTTTTCTTTGTCAGATTTTCTAAACCAAAAGTTGTGTTGGAACATTCAGGGAGAGATCATCTCTAGGCACTTGAAAGGCCTGGTTTCCATCCATAGAAGATAAAATTCAAGGCGCAAAAGTCAAAGAAATGATCCCAACCTTGTCAAGGAAGCTTTATTATTATTGCTATTATTCCCAGGGTTTGCGTCAGAAATGGGACTAAGAAAATTTTCCTAATGCCAGAGGTATGGTAAATATGACCAGAGACCCAAGGCTGGAATGACTGTTGTCATGAGCGAATAAATAAAGTCAGAGAGAACAAAGAGAGTAAAATGTAAGGGATATGTTGTTGTTGTTTCCCCAAACCTATATTTCCAAGGATTATAGAGTAAATTTTAGCATGGAAGAAAAGAGATCCTTCACCGAAGTTTTATGGCAAAGCTATAAAATGATTTTTGCTTTGATGTTTCCTGCAGCTACACCTGATGAGGAAGAGAAGTAGGTCAAGGTGAATCTGCTTAGTTGGCCTTCTCTGAGAATCTGAATGAAATGGTGAGACTGTTGGTGTAAAATCCTACTTCCAGCAAAGAGGGCAAAAGATTCTATGGAAAGCGTGGTTCATTAAGAACATACACACTTTTGCTGTTTCTATTGGTGATACCATTGGGCAGTTTTCCTTTCTTTAAGAGTAGAAATTAACAGACACTAAATTTCCTGTTGCAAGAATGCTCAGTTTTAAGTCATTTGTCTTCTGCTGCTTTTGCTTACCATGGGAAAATATATGTTAGTGTCCCAAATATCAGGTTTCTTCATGACAATATGATCCTTTCATGACTGTTGTATCAAGAAGTGTGTGACAGTATATATATTTTTCTAACTCAAGTACAACCATTAATAAATACTAGATAAAATGTTCAAAAAGTTGACTTTGGATGATATATTAGATATATATTGATATATATCTAATGATATATTAGAGAACTATATTTAGAGAACTGGTTTATGAAATCTCATTAGAAATCTGAAATCTGTCTTTTTTATCCCCTCCAGGTAATTTGTTCCAGAGTTGTTTCATGTACTGTGTTCTGAGAAGCTTTGAAATAAATAGTAACCAAGAAATAGAACTAATAAACACAAATAACCACATGGGCCTTTCCCACATTAGCTATAGTGACTCTTGGTTTCCTGAAAGCTACCCTGTCAGCTTTTCTGAGGTGGCCTTTCTATGCTGATCTCCAACCGTCAACATTTCTCATTTTACCACTTCTTTGTGAGGGAAACCACCTGGAGGATGTGATTCTTCCTGTTTCAAGAAGTTCAAGTACTCTGTAAGATTTAATCATAAATACAGAATTTTAAAATGTTTTGCCCATTCTTTTATTCAAGTTTATGAAAAACTTACTATGAGAAATTTTGAAATCTGCACTTAAACTATTTAAGATAAAGTAATCAATTATTGGACACCCTAAAGGAATCTTTTAATTTTTTTAAACTATTAAAGTATTACCTAGAAATAACATGTTAATTGTAAACAATAAATGAATGGAGATTCTTGGTCTTATAGCTTTGTTAGATACCAATAAGGAGCAATTGAAATAGTTATTGGAGCCGAGGTTCAATATTAAAATTGTCCCTAAGCAAATATCTAAAACAAAACACCCAATACTCAAATTTCTCTTAATTTTTAAGTCTCATTGTAGAATCATTAATAGCATTTACTCCACTTTCCTGGAAAAAGAATGTCAGGTATTATTTTTCCATTTTTGGTCCAATATAACAAATCATATAGGTGGCCGACCGGTCTCATTTTGCTAGATTTTACTAAGCAAATAGTCCTCATCGTCATTTTAAACTCCTGCTAGCAGTCAGGTTACTGGAAATGACATGATTACTCATTCACTCTAAGATGCTTATGATTTATATGTGATTACTGGCTCACCTCTTAATGGGAAATCACAATCATTAAGGGACAAAGATTCATCCTAAATAAGTTCTAGTCATATTATTTCAGGTATCAGTAACAGGCTAGCAAATGAAGAGATTTGGGCCATTTAGATCTGGTCATTGTGTGCATTGTGCGTGTAGTTTCACGTAATGTGATGCATTTCTATTCTAATTATGTAGTTAAATATAATTTTGACCATATTCAGTATGAAGATCTATTTTCAGCAAGACATTTTTAACTAAAATATTTCTATGAATAGTATTTCTAAATACTGTTACAGCTAAAAAAAATCACGGGGATAAATCACTCAAATTCTACAAGAAATGTGCATTAAGGAACAGATAATAAGGATAATAAAGGTGATTATTCCCTAGCTCCTCTAAAATTTCTGTGTATAAATATACACATATGTATAAATATAATATGTAATATATATATAATATTCATTATAATATAAATATAAAACACATTAAATAAACATTGTATATGTACTAGGAAATGCATAATAAAACAATGCATATATGTATATGTACATCATTATACATACACACATGTTCCTATGCACATATGAACATGCACATATGTGTTCTTGATACTACAGTGAATCTTTAGAAGCTAAATTAGTATCAAGTATCACAGGCTATTAAAGGGCTCTCTCTATGAAGAATAGCAAAATACACATTTTAGAGGTCCTAAAATTGTTTCATTTTTATGGGCTGGTATCATAGACAGTGAAGTAGTCACATTCATAGAAACTACAGTGTTGAATACCTGCCCAAGTATATCATAAAGGCTAAAGAAAATTGAAAGGCCAATGTAAGGTTTCTAACAGAGGTATTTCATAGTCTCCTAGTGGTAGAAGTAGTATTAAATGCCAAAGAGTGATAGACTTTTTAAATTTTTGCTATTTTAATGTATTTTTATTTCTTTTTAAAGATTTTACATATTTTAGAAAGATAGAGAGTGTGAGTGGTGGTAGGGGCAGAGGAAAAATGATAGAGAATATCAAGCTGATTCTGTACTGAACCCAACATAGGGCTCAATCTCATGACTCTGAGATCATAATCTGAACCGAAACCAAGAGTTGGACACTTAACTGACTGAACCAACCAGGCACCGGTTTAAGCTATTTTTAAGAAAATTAAAATAAGGGGAGCCTTGGTGGCTCAGTGGGTTAAAGCCTCTGCCTTTGGCTGGGGTCTTGATCCCAGGGTCCAGGGATCGAGCTCCGTATAGGGCTCTCTGCTCATCAGGGAGCCTGTTTCCTCCTCTCTCTCTGCCTGCTTCTCTGCCTACTTGTGATCTCTGTCTGTCAAATAAATAATATCTTTTAAAAAAGAAAGAAAATTAAAATAGTATTATTTCACATTTAAAATAAAAAATTTTATAACAAAGCACACTTTAAACTTGACTCAATATTTGCATTTGTCCAATGAGTTTGTAACTTGGAATTTGACAAATGTGATAATTCCAAGAATAAGTGGAAAGCATGTGTGCCAACAACAAACCAAATAATTTATGTAGGATTAAATATGTGTTAATCATTGTAGTAAGGACTTCACATATGGTATCTCATTAGTCCCCCCCCCCCAAAATATATGACATAATTGCATCACTTGCTCTGTTCAACTAACACCAACAAACTCAGATTCAGGTTAACTACTGAACTAAATTCATAAACACAATGTACCTTACCCACCACCATACCTACTTAGGTTTATAAAAGAATATAGGTCAGCAGAGTAAGATCTTAGGACTTAAGGGCCAAGCTTCAGCTATTCTAGCCACTCTGTCTTTGGGATTTATGTGATCACATACAACACATACACACACACAGATTGAGTAGGCATGAGTCATGTAGTTAGAGAAACCTTTCTAAGTTTTCCTAGCTTTTGCTTATTGTTAATAACTTAGCTCTCACTGGTACCTGGCCAGCTCTCATTCATTAAATTCTCAGTCAAGCCAGCTCTGCATGGGTGGTAAAGCTTATGATAAACCCACATAAGGTTGTATTTTTAAGTTTGCTTTTGTACACTGTCAGCTTTGAAATGAAATGGTCTGATGAAATGTAGCCTCAAGTACAAAATTAAGACACAATATGTTGTTACATTTAAAGGAGTTCTCAGCAGTGTCTTTAGTCACAATGGAAACTGTAAGTAGAATATGTCTATTCATATCAGGATTTATTTAAAGCGAACAGGAGCCACTTCAAAAGCTCTTATGTAATTTACTGCTTTTGGGGGGAGAGCCGACTCAGTCTTGAATACTCTTTACCCAGTGCCATCTTTAGCTGTTTTATTTCCTGCTAGAATTCTATAAACATTTTAACCAAATTAACCATCTCAGTGAGCAACCAGGAAATATGTCATTTTTCAGTGTAAAAATACATAACTTACAATCTCAAGGACTAATCATAATATCTTCCCATGTAGGAAAATCCGTGGACCAGAATAAGTTGTTTGCTTTTACATCCCAGTTGTGTGTGTGTGTGTGTGTGTGTGTGTGTGTGTTTTGCTTTTGCTTTTCTGAGTAAATAACTAGCTTTTTCTAGTAGGCATACGCATGGCACACTTTAATTCTTTTTTGGAATTCTCATGGAATATTCATAATTTATTGCCCTGCACATTAATATCCTGCCACCTGACAATCTAGGGGTCATATGCCTCACCATACGTTTGAGAACATCACTTTGTAAAATGTGATTTTAAAACAAAGCCATACATTTGTAAATATCACTTTGGAATTGAGAGCCCAATCCTTCCTATAACATCGGCTATATTGTCCGTTCTGTCCAATGTATAGACTTATTCTTGCCTACTGAACTTTACCCTCTACAGGGTGAATGCCAGCAGAAATTCATCCACTTCACTGGCAGAGGAGAAAGTTGGTCAGTTTCAGATAATTTATCAATAGATGCTATCAGTTCTTCTGAGGGTTTTAGTGTTAAGTTCCAAATAAAGATCTGATCATGGTTATGATGTTCTCAACCAGAACCACTGGTAACGACTTACTTCTATATATACCATTTTGACTTTATCTTTGAGCTTTGCCAAGCTGTTCCATCCTTAGTGGAATAGCACATTGACATGACTCTTGATATATTGGAAATTTCAAATCCAGGTTGGCTACATCATTCATGAGCCCCAGGGCTAAATAATACAGGCTCCCAAAATACGTGGCCTTTTGATCCAAATATATTAAGAATTTCAAGACAATGGCAGCAGAACATAAAACATGGTGCTCTTCTGAACACGGTGCTGTGTGCAACAGCACAGGTAGCACACCGTGAATCTCAGAATTATTTCATGTGTCTCGGTAATTGAGCTGTCTTTACCAAAGCTATGTCACAGGCTAGCAATTTACTCTCAAGAGGATTCTAGCAAGCGGTGCCATAAGGGAAGTTGTCAGTCCAAAATCTCGCTGGAAGCTGCGTGACAGGACTGTTCTGCCACTGCCTCCAGTCTGCACGTCCTCGCAGAGCAGATATTGCACGCTTTTTTGTAGAAACCTATAAACACTACTCAGCGATCAGCTGAAACTCTGCCTGAGTCTTTTGAATAGGAGGGCTGTTTTGCAGGGGATCTTACCTGAAGAAGACGAGTAGGTGGGAAACTTCCCATTACGCCAGTTTGAGACAGTCTTTGAGGTTTTCCCTACACCCCGTATCGGTCAACATGAACTATTAAACATCATGAACAGTTTCACCATACATGGTGAGGCAGAGGCTGTCAGTGGAACCAGATTATTCAAGTCCTAAAAGCTATCTGGGAACCGTCTGCTTTTTTCATCATAAGTCTAGCAAGACCATTTTACAGGGTGTTGTTGACAATTAAATCCCCTCTTTCAAACATTTATCTTATGACTTATGTTTGATATTCACCATAGAGAAGATGTGGGACAATTCTAAAGCTCCCTAATTAATGTGATCAATAAAAGTTGGCAAAAGATGTAAATGTCCACTTCTTAACCAAAGAACAGTTATGCTCTCTATTCCTACAATATAACTATTTCAATTACGCACTGACATATAGGTATTTTTCCTGATTTTACAAAGGTTATTTTTATCATAATTATATTACCTCCCATTACACAAATACCGTACCTTCAAATTTTACTTTCAATCTTCTATTACTGTTCTTTTATCCTCCTATAAGGAATACAGGTAACTGTGTGCTAATTCCCAATAATCCCAAAGAACTCTGTGTATCTGCCTCAGACATTCAATTTTATTTATTATAGATGCAACTGGACTCCTCTGTTGAGGACCAGCAGTTGTCTTATCCAAATTCCACTTTTAATATTAAGCTCCAGGAATCATTGACAGAACTTTCATCACATCAAACCAACAATACTTTATCAAATATCCTTCCATTAAAGTCTTTTTTTTTTTTAAAGATTTTATTTATTTCAGAGACAGAGATCACAAGTAGGCAGAGAGGCAGGCAGAGACATAGAGGGGGAAGCAGGCTCCCTGCTGAACGGAGAACCCAATGTGGGGCTCGATCCCAGGACCCTGGGATCATGACCTGAGCTGAAAGCAGAGGCTTTAACCCACTGAGCCATGCAGGCACCCCATTCTTCCATCAAAGTCTTAACTGAACTTCCCTCTTCAAACTTTCACTTAGTCAAGTCTGCCTCTGACCTATTGATATGAGAATGTGAGAACCGTTCTTGCTTCTGACCCCACTCTGTATCATGTTCTCCCTCTATAAGCACCAGCAGTCTTTATATCAAACTGACGATCAAATTATCTGGACAAAACAGGCTTCATGCAGTGCTCCTGTTCTTTCTTTCTTTCTTTCTTTCTTTCTTTCTTTCTTTCTTTCTTTCTTTCGTTCTTTTTTTAAGATTTACTTACTTATTTGAGAGAGAGAGAGAGACAGAGTGCATGCAAGCTTCTCTCCGCATAGGGCAGAGGCACGGAGAGAAGCAGACTCCCTGCTGAGTGTAGAGACCTACCTGAGGCTTGATGCAGAACTCAGTCTCAGGACCTTGATATCACTCCCTGAGCTGAAATCAAGAGCAGGTCGCTCAACCAACTGAGCCACCCAGGTGCCCCCAACAGTTTTTAATTGTATGAAAGCATAAAGAACAGGAAAAAAATGCAGCATTCACATCAATAGTATATTGGAATTCTTGTAATTTCCAAAAAGAGCTTCCAAATGTCCCTAAATCACTGAGGTTCAGACCCATACGGTCACAAGAGAAACCTGAGTGCATACCAAGAACACCAATATAGAGAGGCAAGCCATAAACTCGAGGAACTGTTTGGATTTCAAACCTTGCTAGTTATGAAGTCTCTCAGAAATACTGATTAGATCCAGTTTTTTTTTTTTTTTTTTTTTTTTTTTTTTTTTTTTTTTTTTTTGGCACAGCTGTATCTTATTTACTATTTACAATGCACTTCTTGATTTAGAAAAAAATCTCATAAATGGACACAAATTTATAGGTGCATAAGGCAAATTCTCAGTTATCTTAAATTCCTTAAGTAAGAGCTGTAAGAATTATTCTGCAAAGGACCTGATTCTTAGGCATCTCCAAGCAGAACACACAATTAACTAGAATCAGTCGCTAGCCAGTTTCCCCCACTAACTTGCTTGAAAATTTTAAATGTAATTTTTGTTGCATAGGATTTTGCTAAATAAAATTAAATGTGATTTTTTTTTCCTGAGTAGTTCTGCCTTAACCTCAGTAAACCCTTTAAATCTGAATATTTAAGTCTATTCTTCAGCTCAGAGAGTAACTCTTGGAGCATTAAAAAAACACAAAACAAAACAAAACAAAACAAAACAAAAACTATCATCTCTTTCCATCTTACACTTCTTCACCTTCCATTACTCACATATTACACCTTTAATATTTATCCTCTAATTCTTTCTTTTTCCCCTAAATCATTGCCACTCATTGCATGTTTACTCCAAATCATTTCTTCTGCTTGATTTCCATCCCCCTTATCCAACTCTCAACATTGAGCATCTCCCTCATTCATTTCGAGAATTTTCCTGTAATGATTTGTTAACTTTCTTTTAACAAAGATGATCTGTTTTTTAAAAACACACTCAAGTAGGCGGCATCCGCCCATAATTCTAAGAAACCTAATTCTGGAGGACTCAGCAATTCGGGTCTCTCTGGAACCTTCTTCAGAACTCTTTCTAGCTCCTCCTTTCCTCTGGAGAAGACCATTTCTATACTGGCCTCCTTTTCCTTGACTAAAGCAGAACCTAGAGTACTTCCCACTCTAGGACACATAAACAGCTAAACTAAAGGAATTGCATAGATTAGATTGGAATTAGGGGAAAAATGAAGGGTTGCTTCCTTGTCATATTGCTGTAGTCTTAGTTATAGGTTTCTTTGATCCTTAGAAAAATGTCACAGTCTTATGCAAATTGAGCATCTATTGGAATGCCTGGGTGTCACAGTCTGTTAGGCAACCACTCTTGGTTTTAACTCAGGTCATGATCTCAGGCTCCAGATATTGAGTCCCAAATGGGGCTCCCTGTTGAGCATGGAAGGGAAACAGCTATTTGATTGTAGAGGATTCTTAAAGACACAACTATCCTCTCCATGCAGACAAATCAGTAAGTAGTGTTTCCTTTGTACAGCCTTATACCACTTATCTACGAATTAAAAGGAGAACAGCAATTGACAGATAAAGTCTTCTGTTTGTCTATATGTTTACATGCTTGGACCCTCTATCTTCGCCCTTTGTTATCATATACATGGATTGAAATCAAGCACCAGACAGTATTAGAACATGATATTTAATTTAGAGAATACAAAAATAATCTCCACAAAACAAACAAACAAACAAACCCAGGTCACTAGTTGATCTAATAGGATACAATTATCTTAAGAAACCAACTTGACCAATGATTTAACCATACCACTAGCTTCATTGGATAGCTAAGGTATGGCACATTTAATAATTAGTCAGAAAGCATACACATGCTTCAATAGCTTAAATTTGGACAGAACTTTGATTTGAGTCTAAAGGATCTCTCTCTTCTCTCTGTTTTTTTACTTATAAAAAAAATTTATTTGAAGGAATACTGCAACATATAAAAACTACAGAAAGCCTTAATTTCTACTCATACAGTGGCAGAGATGATATAACATCTAACATTTTAAAATCTAGAATGTACAAAGTACTGCACAGTTTGATCACTAAGTCATTAGTTGGTAAGCAAACCTCTCAAAATACCTTCACATCAGCCAAGGCCAAAAACCCCAAGTACAACACATTTGAACTGATAGATTGTAAGATGTTTAAAGGACAACATCGTTATACTTTGGGGATCCCTGGTGCCAGAAACAAGGGTTAAGTGAAATCACATTGAGTCTAAGGATAGAGAATAATGAAATACCAGAATAACTTAGTGCAATATAACTACTTACACAGACATCACAAAAGATAGATTAATGTTCAAATACAGTGAAAAGAACTTTAACAACTGGATTAAAAAATAAAGCACAAGGCACCTGGGTGGCTCAGTGGGTTAAAGCCTCTTTGCCTTTGGCTCAGGTTATGATCCCAAGGACCTGGGATGGAGTCCCATATCGGTCTCTCTGCTCAGCGGGGAGCCTGCTTCCTCCTCTCTCTCTCTGCCTGCCTCTCTGCCTACTTGTGATCTCTCTCTCTCTGTCAAATAAATAAATAAAATATTTTTTAAAAATAAATAAATCATAAGATTTTTTAGCTAAAAGAAATATGGGATTCTTAAAGGCAGAAGTATCCCCAAATTCTTAACTTCCACCCAAAATAAGAATATCTTTTTTCATGAAGAAATGTAATTTCTCTTCTTACAAATATCAAAACAACAGAATATATTCCCACAGAATTAAAACATAGATCTGCACTGTCCAAGAAAAGAACTATTCCTGACCAATAAACCTGTGCAGTTTGCATTTACCAGAGCATACTGAAAGAGAATAATCGTTTCAATGCATGGGGATTTCATAGATTTGTGTCATTTGCTACAATATATAGAAATTTTACACCTTACATATGTCCATTTTCTAACATACACTTTGGAACATTGCATTAATTCTCAATTTAAAATCAGAAAACAGCAATGAATAAATCCTAAAACAGTAATTAGTATTTATATCACCAACATATACTTCCCCTTTTATAATTAGCAATAACAAAACAAATAACTAACAGTTTTTTGAGTTAGTAAAAATGTGTCTTTAATTAGTTGGAGAGGAGAGAGAGGGAGTGAGAATATGCCATGTGGGTTTATAAATTACTGTTTGAAATGCATTAGCTAAGTTTTTCACAATGTTTCAGTTTCCATATAAATAACTACTTGGGTAGTGATGTCACACCATTGCAGAGTAATAGTATTTATTCTCAAATTATTCTATGATACACCAGAATTCTCAGATATAGCTGTTGTGATTTAAGACTGTTCTCATTCTTCCATATAAAATTCCATTTTAGATGACTTTTAAAGAAAGTGGTACACCAATATACAAGAAGTATTTTTTTTTTATGTTTCTATTTTATTTAAATATGTTGTACGTTGTTCTTCCATACAGTCACAAACAGGAACCAATTTTCTATTTCCTCTAAAACCTCCAATTTAGATACTATCTCAAAGGTCTCATGGAAGCATATCCTTTCAAGACTTTTTCCTTTTCCATTGGATCATCTGTGAAACACTATGCTTAAATTCATTTAGATAGGAGAAAATGCACATAACAGCAAACAAATATAAAATCCTTTCTTTTGAGATTAGAAAAATGTTCTGCCAACTTATTGGTCATAATTCTTGTTTCATTTTTTGTTTACACACAGGAAGAGACCTTAAAATTAGAGTCTGTATTTTCCTTGAAAAAGAGTATTAACTGTACTTCACACCATAGCTTGGCAGTTAGTAGACATTTTAAGAATGGTCTGCTTCTGAGCATGAGAGATAACAGGAATCCCACTGAGATCATTGTACCATTGGCCAAGGTGATTTGCTCAGAGCCAAAGGAGACAGGGAAAGACAAGTAATGCAGTAAAATTTCAAAGAGTCACAAAACTAAATAGATCATTTTCATGACTTTATGTATTTTGAAAGGCACTCTTGTTATAAATGTTATAATTGTTTATTATATGTATATGAATGTACACATAAAAATGTATGCATACATGTACACATATTTAAAAAGATGAAATCCTCCTCTCATTCTAATCCCACATCCCCCACCACAAAACCTCAAGAAATAACCACCTTCTAAAGTTTAGAGAACATTTGTAACAACTTTGTAGCTAGTCATTGAAGGAACTAGGGAGATGGATAGTAGAGTTACTAGACAGATAGATTCAGTACTATCCTCACAAGATTTTGGTACCTTACTAATAAGGTTGTCATGGGAACTGAAGAGTTGGTATATGTGAACTCCAAGCACATAATGAATATTATGTAGGTGTTTCATTTAAAAAAAAACACTAATTAATTAGTTAATTAATTACACAAAGGTTATTTAGTGTACCATCTTAAAAAAAAAAAAAAAAAAAAAAAGAGAGAGAAAGCAGTTTGAAGTGGCAGCCCCAGCTCAGATTTCAGATCTCACACTTACCAGCCATGTGACCTTGGGTGATGCACTTCTCTTCCTCTGTGGCTTCCTTTCATTCCTCTTCTGTGAAGTAAGGATGACAACAGTCCCTGACTCATGAGGCTGTAAGAAGAATTAAATAAATTACTGTTTGTTAAGTGCAGAGAATACTACATAAGGGTTTATGAAATAAAGTGCTACCACTTACAGAATAAAAGATTCCTGAGAAGTCATTAGAACTAAAACACCTAAACAAAAAACATAATGCATCTAATGCTGTATATTAGATAAGACATAAGGAGAGAAATAACTAGCTTTATGTTGTGTAAATATTTATCACAAAGATGTGAATTCTTCACATACATGGGCATATATATACAATTCAAGACACCACAGGCCTTTTTTTCTTTTGGCAAACAAGAAGCAACAGTGATTTTAAGATTAAATTTAAAGAATCAAAACAGGATAAATCCTTTTATTTAAAAAAGTGCATAAATAGTTGTTTGCAGAAATTACCTTATCTGATTTTGATTATACTGTGCTGTTATCTTAATTTAATGAAAGATAAAGCTGGGATGCCTGGGTGGCTCAGTTGGTTGGATGACTGCCTTCGGCTCAGGTCAGGATCCCAGAGTCCCGGGATCAAGTCCCGCATCTGGCTCCCAGCTCCATGGGGGGTCTGCTTCTCCCTCTGACCTTCTCCTCGCTCATGCTCTCTCTCACTGTCTCTCTCTCAAATAAATAAATAAAATCTTTAAAAAAAAAAAAGATAAAGCTGCTCATGATTAGGAAAACAGATTAGCATAACCCAATAGAGATTATCAAAATAAATGACAGTATGTGTGTGTATGTATATCAAATACACACACACACACACACATATATACATATATATATATACACACATACATATATATATGCTAAAATCAAATAATAAAGTACCATATAAAATGAACTTCAGAATACACATGCACACACACACATTTGGGGTATGAATCAGTTAACATTTTGCCCATAGCAGGAAATATATGGGGAAAGTATTAGGTCTTTATTATAAAAAGGAATACAAAAATAAATTGTGGGTGGATTAAATATTTGAAAACAATAACTATAAAAATGCTAAAAGCTAAATCAGCTATTATCTGCTATCCACTAGCTGTTATTTTAAATGTTTTATGTCTATTAACTCATATAACCCTCACAAAACACAATGTTTAGGTACAGTTGTTGCCATTTCTGAGGAAACTGATCCAAGATCATGTGGCTAATAGAAGGTCAAGTTAGCTTACATGCAATGACACTATAGCAAATTTGACCCAGATGTGACCCAGATCTTGGGTCAAGGAAGAGCCCACCTAAGAGAAGCTTCCAAGATAACTTGAATTTCCTTTTCTGTGGTAATGACACAAAAATATTTTTGTCCATCAGGGCAGATGTTGTTCATGTGGTCCTAACTATATTAATCACTGAGAAGAATTTGTGAGTTATTTTCAGTCCTAATAAATAGTAGGGGAATGAATTCCTTAGTTCCAAGAGTTGGCCTTCTAAATTGCCAAACCAGATTTTAGCAACATCTGTTGTGCTATTTGTCATTACTACTATTTTTTAATTTAAAGGATTCTTTTGCTTTTTCTCTCATTATTCCTTTTTGTAGCAAAGTATTTTTCTTTCAAACCTCAATTCAGTTTAGAAATATTACTGATACAACAATTACAGGACCCTTACATAATATGAGTCCACTGCATGAATTTTTTTCCAATATATATATTGGATTTTTTTTAAATTTGAAAACACTTGCAGACAAAACATGTAGCCTAGAAATACTAAAAAAAAAAAAGAAAAAGAAAAAGTTAGATATTATTGTAAGAATATAGTATATAATGCATATGCCATACAAAATATGTGTTAATTGGCTGTCCCTGTCATGAGTAAGGCTTCTAGTCAACAGTAGGCTGTTAGTAGTTAAGTTCTGAGGGAGGCAAAAGTTATATACAAATTTTCAACTCTGTGAGAGGATCAGTGACCCTAACCACCAAGTTACTCAAGGCTCAACTGTCCTTGGTTCTAAGTTATTTTCCTCATATTAAAATTTCTATCATTTTTTTTTGTTGTTGTTCTTTCTGCTTTAATTCTTTCAGCTTGCCCCAAAACTTTTTTTTTTTTTTTTTTTTTTTTTGGTACATGCTCAAATGTTAAATGAATCTGTAGTTTGGTCAGTATCTGCAGCCGGTGGAACAAACATGAATATTGTGTGGGTCACTGAAATCAATTCAAATCTCTCCCTCGACATTGTCTTAGCACAATGGAAAGCTCCAACCATCCTTGGGGAGGTTTCACCCTTTGTGAAATAGCCAGTTGGAAGTGAATGATCATGCAGGCTTCTCTTTGTGAACTAAGAAATCTGAAAGATTCAGGGTAGGAGTAGGCAGACAGCGTGACATGTACTGAAAACTTCGCCAACATCAATTCTTTACCAAGAACATCACAATCACCAATGTCCCAGTTATATCACTCTGTGGAGTAGACCCTGAGTTCCAGATGGCTAGTGTTCTCTGTGGGCCCTTGTCTCTAATATGCTCACTTCACCAGACTCTGCAAGGGAGACCTTAGGATCCCTGTGTCTTGTTTGAACTTAATCACTTGTGGGAAAGAGGAAACCAGTTACTATTCAGGTAGAGACTGTCAGGGGAATGTTCTTGCTCTGTTTACGCAGATTTTCTATTTGTCTATTTGGCATCTATTTATCACAAGGCCAACTGTTATTAACTATATTTTGTTATTTTCTATATTTTTGATACTCTGGGATTTGGGAGAATACAAATCCAAGCCTTGGGCATGTTTGTATGTTTGCATGTTTGTATTCTCCCAAATCCCAGGAGAAACTGTCCTTCCCAGGGCTATCTAATTCCTAAAGATGAGATCATTACAACTTGCCTATGAGCAAGTCTTTTATATATTACCTCTTCATCTCAACTTTCACACCAAGCCAGTATTTCCCCTGCTCTCAAACATGAGAGGGCCCAGTATCAGAGAGCTAGGAATAACCCAAAGTCCCAAAGACTTGCCTTGACTTTCCCATGGAAACCGCAGTAAAGGCTCTGACTCAGATTTTCCTCTTGCTCAAGTCTTCTGTCTTTGACCATCGGGACTTTTCCCCATCTCCTTGTATGGTGTAACATGTCTTGTCTCAAGAAATCTAAGTAATAAATTCTTCTTTTCCCCCTCAGTCTTATTGGGATATAATTGACATGCAATGCTGTATAAGCTTGCGGTGTACCGCATAATGATTTCACTTACATGCATTATGAAATGATTATCACAATAAATTAACATCCATTATCACATAGATAAATAATACACATTTGCATATTTTATCCTAGAGATGAGTACTCTTAGGATCTAATCTCTTAGTTTTTTTTTTTTTTATATTTATTAATTTGAGAGAGAGAGAGAGAGCAGGGGAGGGGGCAGCAAAGGGAGAGGAAGAGAATCTCAAATAAACTCCCTGCCAAGCTGAGCACAGAGCCCAGTGAGGGGCTGGATCCCATAACCCACGAGATCGAGTCAGTTGCTTAACCCACTGAAGCATCCAGGTGCCCTTCCCTTACTTTCAAATATGTCATACAACTCAAATAAATCCTTTCAATGGCATTGGCCTCTGCATGTCATCAATCAGCATATCTCCATAAATTAAACCTTGGTGCAATTTGAGAACAGGTCTATTGTGTCCCTCCATTGTCCCTACATTTGCAGTGACAGCTTACCAGTGGCTTTCTCACTACCTACGCTCTGTATAATCTATTTGTTCAGCTTTAACAATATAATACAGTTTTCAGCATTCTCTTGATTTGGATTATTCTAAATTGTGTTATAGCTAATATTGTATCACATTCTCCTGGAGATATGACTGGGGCTGAATTGGTTTTGCTAAAATTTCATGCCTAATAAAGATTGCTATTTGGGAAAAGAGCTTATATATTCTGAGATTGAAGCTAATTCAAACATCATACACCTAATAAGAAAATCTGTGCAAGAAATCACTCCCTCCTCAGGGGTCCCTGGCTGTCCCCAGGTTGTGGCAATGTACACTCCTCCTCTGGGTGCACTCACATTTTTCCTTTGAAGCAAACCCAGCCTTCCCACCACCTCTCCTCTCCCAGTGTGTTCCCTTTCTTCTCCCAGTGAGTTCAGTCACCGCTCCTTGCCTGAATAACAGTCCCTGAAGTGGACAGCTTCGCAATACCCAAGGAAGCACCACAATCCCCAGACTTGACAGCAGGAACGCAATAAAGTACAAGTAGGGAATGACCCTGAAATAAAAATGCCGGAGAAATAAGATCAAGAGCAGACAGGTAGGGGCCTGTGGTTGCCCAGGTAATAGAACTAGATCTAGTTTCAGGATGAAAGGAAATTTCTAGTCCCGGTGAGAGGAGAATTTTGGGGTAAGGTGAGGCTATAGAGAAAATTGGGGTTGAAATTAATGTTCTCAAATTAGTCTCATTACCGAGAGCCCCCTAGTACCCAGGATAGCAGGATTTTTTTTTTTTTTTGCAGACATTAAATACAGTAACTTGAATTGTATTTTAAAATGTTAAGAAAGCACATTTGCCTCGTTTCATTTTCTTTGAAGTTCATCATCATTGAAAATGCCTACTGAGACCCTGTTAGATGCATGTTTGATTAAACAGCACTAAAATTAAAATCAAGAAAAATCTTCCTCCCTAGCTAATATTTTGTTGGCTAAGCAAAGTTAGTTATTGTCTATCATTCTAATTCAGTTTTCACCAAGTTTATTTTTGTTTCTTTCAGTTTTAATTATGCTTCTAATCCATCCACTTTTATTTACACTTATATTTTAAATCAGTGTTGTAGATCATTTAAAATTACATGTTTTAAAACATCTGGTTTAATTATGCTTTCTCTCTTATTACCAGCTTGGCTGCAGCTGTTTTGCTCATTGACTGCTCCTGCAAGTTTATGCTGCCTTATTTTTCAATTTCGTTTTCTTCTTTTATACAGGAAGATTTTTCCCTCCCACATGAGAGGAGCTGTTTTCTTCATTATTTTCTAATAGTTGATTATGTGTTGTACAAGTAAGAAACAAGCCACAGGGAAAAACCAACAGTGAGTGAACTCCGTGGGGGGACCAGCTTTGCAGGCTCAATTGGAGCCCCCCACAGTGTGAGTCTGTGGTTTTTACCTTCCCTGCAAGACACCACGGTGGGGAGAGCTTTAATGCAGAGGGCCTGAACCTGGGGGCACACCAGTCTGAGGCAATCTTATTCGTATCTGACACTACCCAGTCACCCTCACTGAAACATAGACTAATGTTAAGAAAGACTTGTGAAATGGATTCACACAGACGTTCCTATCTTTACAAGTACAGTTTTCTGACTCGCTGAGCTGGCAATCTGGTGCATAAAGAGAAGCCAAGAAGTAAGAGTTAGCCATGATCTTGTCTAGATTGATAAGATACATTGTTTCCATCTTCCCAATACACAGTTGAGTTTTAAGCCCCATGGCTTAGATTTTGAGACTAAATATAGATCATATGTTGTACCCTTACATGGATACATCTAAAATAGAAATAACATTACTTAATGAGGCATAGAGTAATATTTCCATATTTGTAACTTTATATTAGAAACACCTCCAATAAAAAAATTATTCATGGTATTGAAATAACTGATACTGAGTAACACTAGAGCAGTTCAAAAAAACAATTTTATATATATTATACCACTGGATCTCCATGAAAATGCTAAATTATTACAGGCTTCACAAAGCCAATGAGAAAAGTGAAATTTGAAAATGTGAAGGAGCTTCCCAAAGTCACAAATATATTAAGAAACAGGTATGATACTGAAATCTGAGCCCATTGGCTTCAATTTCAAGTTTCTTTCTTCCTATATGGCAGTCATGAAATGTCACCAGTTAAAGGGGCAGGAGACTGAGGTTTTAATTCCAGCTCCATCATTGGAAACTTATTGGACAACTGGAAAGTTATTTTATGTTCCTGGGATGAGATCCAGGGATTTCAACGAAAGGTAAAAAATCTGGGGTCTAAAACATTCCATTTCATTCATATATGAGTATATACATATACATACACAAATACATATATAATAGCTTTTGAATTACACATTAACCTAATAAGTTCCACTGTTTACTTTTTTAACAGTAATAGTAAATAATCTAATAATACTCGTATGTTACAAAAAGCCCACAGGGCCATGGGGACCATATTCTTATAATATTAGTGACAAAATAAAAATATTATAAATAGGGGCGCCAGGGTGGCTCAGTGGGTTAAGCCTCTGCCTTCGGCTCAGGTTATGATCTCAGGTCCTGGGATCGAGCCCCACATTGGGCTCTCTGCTCAGCAGGGAGCCTGCTTCTCATCCTCTCTCTCTGCCTGCCTCTCTGCCTACTTGTGATTTCTGTCTGCCAAATAAATAAATAAAATCTTTTAAAAAATTATAAATATACAGTAATGAAAATTCAAAATGTATTTATTTCATCTTAACTGTGATATGAATGAATGGGCCAAACAATTTATTTTATTTTTGAAGTACTTAACATTAAGAAGAGTGAAATACTTAACTAAAGAGACCAAAATTTCCAAACTGCAGGGATATTGTTTAATTCAATTATTTTATATTAAGTCAGTTGTGGGGCACCTGGGTGGCTTAGTCAGTTAAGCATCTGTCTTGGGCTCAGGTCATGATCCTGGGGTCTTGAGATCAAGCCCCACATCCGACTCCCTGCTTAGCATGGAGTCTGCTTCTCCCTCTCACTCTGCCCCTCCCCCCCACTCCTGTTCACTTTCTCCCTTTCTCTCTCTCAATCAAATACATAAATAAAATATTTTTCAAATAAATTTTTAAAATCTTTCATATATATAAATTTATATATAAAGATATATAAATAAAATCTTTCATATATATGAAAGTATATGTGTGTATATATAGATATAGATAAAGATATAGATGTAGATATAGATATAGATATATCAGTTGGAAGAAGATATAGATATAGATATATCAGTTGGAAGAAGATGTATCCTCCAATGTATTTTCTTTCAATAAAAAAGGTGCCCAAGTAATCAGCAAATTTTTACCTAATTACATATTCCTTCAATTTTCAAGCTTCTTGCAGCTTCATCATTTCAGGGGCTTGAGCGTCTGCATCATAAAGTCTTTTCTGCTTCCTCTGCTTTTCAGTGAGTCTTGAACATAGCTTCATTTAGGAAAATGGCTCTTTCCCTCTAAAAATAAATCTAGCTAGTTTTAATTTTAATTCTAATATCTGTCTCTCTGCTAGTTCATCATCAATTCAGTGAACAAGAAAACATAACCTCATGCTATGCATGGAGAGAATCATATTTTTAAAGATTTATTTATTTATTTTAGAAAGAGAGAGCACGGGGAAGGGCAGAGGGATATATATAGAGAGACACAATCTCCAGCAGACACCCCACTGAGCCCAGAGCTCACTCAGGGCTGGATCCCACAATACTGAGATTGTGACCTGAGCTGGAATCAAGAGTTGGATGCTTAACCAACTGAGCCACCCAGGGGGCCCAGAATTGTACATTTTTATTTGATATGATTAACTTCATGTGGACACTAAGGGAGGGCCGGTGAAGAAGTGATGCATGTAACCAAAGTGTCTCTGTAGTCTCAGACATGCTTAAATACATGTTTCTGGGGTTCACTCAGTCAGCTGAGTGAACATCTACTGCATCTCTGACAGAATAAAAATCAATTTCCCTCTTGTGTTTGACATTACAGGGTAAATAACAGTAAGTCAGGGTTGTTTTTCAGGCAGAAATAGGAAGATTTCTTAGATAATCAGGCATATTATCAGTATTTACAACACTTATTAACATTAAGATTTATGTGTTCCAATGTGAAATAAACATTACAAAATTTTTAGCATGTATATGTTACCAAATTGCATTTAAGATTATGATATAGTATAGTGAGGCATTTCCAAATGCTGCAGAGCATTAAGGTAAGCTTCCAAATTAGGGCATTAGGGAATTCAAACAGCAGCAACAACAAAACAGCAGAGTACACCTAAATTAAGGAAAAAGAAGAAAATAAAGGTCAGAGCAAAAATTAATGAAGTAGGCAAACACATTTTAATAACAAAAATTGCCCTGCTAAAAATTTAATTCTTTTAAAAAATCTAACAAATTAAATAAAACTCTGACTAATTACTAATAAGAAAACAGAATAATATAACACATGATTGGAATGGAAAGGAGACATAAAATGAGCTGCTGTAGACATAAACTGTTAAAACATGGGTTCAATGGAAAATTCAGATTAATTGATAAATTCCTAGAAGAATATGATATAAAAAAATGGAAGAAATCTTTATTCCAGAAGATACTGAACACCTAAATAGTTCCAAAACTTAAAAAAAAAAAGTCAGTAATTAATTTTTTCTTGAAGGTTATTATATATACATACAATAAAATTTATTACATAAGTATTAAACAATCTTGATACAAAAAGCAAACAAAAAAGTGGAGGAAAGGGAATTGTCTACTTATCTCAGTCATAACAATGGATTCACGTATCTAATAAAAATATTAGTAAACTGAGTTCAGTAATGCATGAAAAAGTGTTGATACAGAAAGATTCATTTGAGTGAATATCACGAGTGCGGGATTGGTTTAGTATCAACCAACTGCCTAATGTGATTTCCTATAATAAAAGAGATTAACAGAGGAAAATAGGATTGTCATTAAAATTAACATACAAATCATATAACATTTAATAGCATCTATCAGTGTAGATGATCTTATAAGAGACATTTGCAGAAAAGCTTAAGGTGAAATCGGACTAAATGGTGAAAGTTCCAATATTTGTTCAAAGATATTAAAAATACCTAAATAAATACAGAGAGAAAGAAAGATACAACATGTTCTTGTAGAGGAAAGATTTAAGAGGAAGATGAGGACAGTTTTTTTCTAAATGACCATTAGGTTCAATACAATTAAAAGAAAAATCACAGCACGATGTTTGTGGTTATGCAAAAAATGAAGAAAATGAAGGAAAGAATAACCAAGAATTAGAACATCACAGTCATATCTTCTGTATCAACTACTCACACAGATGATAGAAATGTTAGGGATTTTTATTTAGTAATTTCTGCGATATTTATGTAAACATAGGCATTGGTTTTAAAAACGTGAGCCCAGGATCACATTAAAGAACATGTGGGAGAGGTGCTTGGGTGGCTCAGTGGGTTAAAGCCTCTGCCTTTGGCTCAGGTCATCCTGGGATCAAGACCAACATCTCTGCTCAGCGGGGAGCCTGCTTCTGCCTCTCTCTCTCTCTGCCTGCCTCTCTGCCTACTTGTGATCTCTGTCTGTCAAGTAAATAAATAAAATCTTAAAAACAAAAACAAAAACAAAAACAAAACACGTGTGTTCTGTTGCTTTGGGATGAAATATTCTGAATATATCTGTGATGTCCATCATTTAAAGAAGAACTAATTCCTATTCTCCTAAAACTGTTCCAAAAAATAGAAATGGAAGGAAAACTTCCAAACTCATTTTATGAGGCCAGCATCACCTTGATCCCAAAACCAGACAAGGATCCCACCAAAAAAGAGAGCTATAGATCGATATTCTTGATGAACACAGATGCGAAAACACTCAACAAAATACTAGCCAATAGGATTCAACAGTACATTAAAAAGATTATTCACCACGACCAAGTGGGATTTATTCCAGGGCTGCAAGGTTGGTTCAACATCCGCAAATCAGTCAATGTGATACAACACATCAATAAAAGAAAGAACAAGAACCATATGATACTCTCAATAGATGCTGAAAAAGCATTTGACAAAGTACAACATCCCTTCCTGATCAAAACTCTTCAAAGTGTAGGGATAGAGGGCACATACCTCAATATCATCAAAGCCATCTATGAAAAACCCACCGCAAATATCATTCTCAATGGAGAAAAACTGAAAGCTTTTCCGCTAAGGTCAGGAACACGGCAGGGATGTCCATTATCACCACTGCTATTCAACATCGTACTAGAGGTCCTAGCCTCAGCAATCAGACAACAAAAGGAAATTAAAGGCATCCAAATCGGCAAAGAAGAAGTCAAATTATCACTCTTCGCAGATAATATGATACTATATGTGGAAAACCCAAAAGACTCCACTCCCAAACTGCTAGAACTTATACAGGAATTCAGTAAAGTGTCAGGATATAAAATCAATGCACAGAAATCAGTTGCATTTCTCTACACCAACAGCAAGACAGAAGAAAGAGATATTAAGGAGTCAATCCCATTTACAATTGCATCCAAAACCATAAGATACCTAGGAATAAACCTAACCAAAGAGACACAGAATCTATACTCAGAAAACTATAAAGTACTCATGAAAGAAATTGAGGAAGACACAAAGAAATGGAAAAATGTTCCATGCTCCTGGATTGGAAGAATAAATATTGTGAAAATGTCTATGCTACCTAAAGCAATCTACACATTTAATGCAATTCCTATCAAAGTACCATCCATCTTTTTCAAAGAAATGGAACAAATAATGCTAAAATTTATATGGAACCAGAAAAGACCTCGAATAGCCAAAGTGATATTGAAAAAGAAAGCCAACGTTGGTGGCATCACAATTCCGGACTTCAAGCTCTATTACAAAGCTGTCATCATCAAGACAGCATGGTACTGGCACAAAAACAGACACATAGATCAATGGAACAGAATAGAGAGCCCAGAAATAGACCCTCAAATCTATGGTCAACTAATCTTCGACAAAGCAGGAAAGAATGTCCAATGGAAAAAAGACAGCCTTTTCAATAAATGGTGCTGGGAAAATTGGACAGCCACATGCAGAAAAATGAAATTGGACCATTCCCTTACACCACACACAAAAATAGACTCAAAATGGATGAAGGACCTCAATGTACGAAAGGAATCCATCAAAATCCTTGAGGAGAACACGGGCAGCAACCTCTTCGACCTCTGCCGCAGCAACATCTTCCTAGGAACAACGCAAAAGGCAAGGGAAGCAAGGGAAAAAATGAACTACTGGGATTTCATCAAGATCAAAAGCTTTTGCACAGCAAAGGAAACAGTTAACAAAATCAAAAGACAACTGACAGAATGGGAGAAGATATTTGCAAACGACATATCAGATAAAGGACTAGTGTCCAGAATCTATAAAGAACTTAGCAAACTCAACACCCAAAGAACAAATAATCCAATCAAGAAATGGGCAGAGGACATGAACAGACATTTCTGCAAAAAAGACATCCAGATGGCGAACAGACACATGAAAAAGTGCTCCATATCACTCGGCATCAGGGAAATACAAATCAAAACCACAATGCGATATCACCTCACACCAGTCAGAATGGCTAAAATCAACAAGTCAGGAAATGACAGATGCTGGCGAGGATGCGGAGAAAGGGGAACCCTCCTACACTGTTGGTGGGAATGCAAGCTGGTGCAGCCACTCTGGAAAACAGCATGGAGGTTCCTCAAAATGTTGAAAATAGAACTGCCCTATGACCCAGCAATTGCACTATTGGGTATTTACCCTAAAGATACAAATGTAGTGACCCAAAGGGGCACATGCACCCGAATGTTTATAGCAGCAATGTCCACAATAGCCAAACTATGGAAAGAACCTAGATGTCCATCAACAGATGAATGGATCAAGAAGATGTGGTATATATACACAATGGAATACTATGCAGCCATCAAAAGAAATGAAATCTTGCCATTTGCAACAACATGGATGGAACTAGAGCGTATCATGCTTAGCGAAATAAGTCAAGCAGAGAAAGACAACTATCATATGATCTCCCTGATATGAGGAAGTGGTGATACAACATGGAGGCTTAAGTGGGTAGAAGAAGAATAAATGAAACAAGATGGGATTGGGAGGGAGACAAACCATAAGTGACTCTTAATCTCACAAAACAAACTGAGGGTTGCCGGGGGGAGGGGGTTTGGGAGAAGGGGGTGGGATTATGGACATTGGGGAGGGTATGTGATTTGGTGAATGCTGTGAAGTGTGTAAACATGGTGATTCACAGACCTGTACCCCTGGGGATAAAAATATATGTTTATAAAAAATAAAAAATTAAAGTCTAAAAAAAAAAAAAAAACCCACGTGTGAAATGACTTTTTCCAGAACAGGTATTTCTGATAATTTGGAAATGATTATTTATCTATGAAGTTATAGGAGTATGATACTAACAGTTAACTATGTAATTTGGAAATGATGTTGTTTATTGTACAAAAAATAATATAAAGGCAATAAGTGCTGTTTGGACACTTAGTTCTCCATATAGAAGAGACTGAAACCAGATACTACTTCATAGTGTGTACAAAACTCAGTTTCATTGCTTAAAAAGATGAAACTATGAAACTTTCAGAAGATAATGCAGAAGACCTTTACACTCTTCAAAGGGAAGGTTTGCTAGCAAGGAAAGAAATGCAAACTATAATGGAAATATTTAATAACATGAACTATATTAAACTTTAAAAGAAGTGTGTGTTGAAGAGAAAAACTCCATACGTCAGGAAAATACTGTATCCAAACAAAGAATTTTTACTCTGAATATAAAGAAGACCTATCAGTCATTACAATAGATCCAATAATCAGGTGTTAAAAAGATGAGAAATTATGAAGAGGTATTTTACAGAGTAGAAACATGAATTGACCATAAATATATGGAAATGTGTCTAAGCTCATTCAAATCAAGAAAATAACTAAGGCCCAAATTGCATATTTAAAAAAAAATGATAAAAACCTAAGTTAAAATATACTTGTAACAAATATTGCTAAGGATGTGTAGAAACCGGGATTTTTATCCATGACTGGTAACAGTGTAACTGGCGTCATCAACTCTGGATTGTTTGTTAGGCAACTTCCAGAGAGTTGAACAGGGCCTGAAGAAATCGGAAAGAGCACAGGAGAGGGGACAAGGGAAAGGTTTTCCTTTTTTTTTGAAGATTTTATTTATTTGTTTGACAGAGAGAAAGAGAGTGAAAGAGCACAAGCAGGGGGAGTAGCAAGAAGAGAGAGAGGGAGAAGCAGGCTCCTTGATGAACAAGGAGCCTGTTGCTGAACTCCATCCCAGGACCCTGGGGATCATGACCTGAGCTGAAGGCAGGCAGACGCTTAACCAACTAAGCCACCCAGGTGCCCCAAGGGAAAGGTTTCCTAATCATGGGGTCGGGGGTGGGGGGCATAAACCTTCATTTACATTTTATTTTTTAATCTGAATAGACCATAAAAAAGAAATAGATAAACAAGTTTACTTTTTTAATATTTTATTTATTTATTTGTCAGAGAAAGAGAGAGAGAAAGAGCACATGCAGACAGAGTGGCAGGAAGAGACAGAGAGAGAAGCAGCTCCCTGCTGAGCAAGGAGCCCAATGTGGGACTCGATCCCAGGACGCTGGGATCATGACCTGAGCTGAAGGCAGCCGCTTAACCAACTAAGCCACCCAGGTGTCCCAATAAGTTTTTTTCTTAAGTAAAAACTTTGTAAGTGAATACATGCAAAAAGTATTATTAGATTAATGGTACATCAGTGTTGCTAGTACGTAGCACATTTTCAGTCATGCATGTATGTATTTATATATTGATATATATTTTAACCCGCTAGATTTTAAAAAGAGACCTCAAAAAGTTAAATATCATTTAAAAACTTCAATTTATTTCAAGTCATATTTATAGATCACCAAGTATAATCCACCATGTGTGTGTGTGTGTGTGTGTATGTATGTATATACATATATATATATATATATATATATATCATGAACTAATAGCCTCTTGTCATACTTCATAAAAACTCATATGACAAGGCCACCCATCTATAGTAATTTAATGTGGTGATATGGAATATAAATGAACCAAAAAAAAGGCATTAAAAGCCCCATAACACTTAAATTATTATAGGTATGGTAATCTCATTTTTTTGTAACGGTCATAATTTTTTAATAGATCATTAAATATATAATTATCTTTCCACACTGACCAGGAGGCAATTCTAAAATAAACAAAAAGGAAGAAGAAATTCATGAAGTATAAACAAACACAAGTAAAGTATATCTGGTATTTAATCCACACAACCTGGCGTTATAGGTACTATCATTATTCTCACTTTAAAGATAAGAAAATGAAGATGTACAGGGAAGTCTAACATCTTCCTCACGGTCGTAACCCCTCAGCGGTGAAACTGCAATAAAACCTTGGCAGTATTTCTCCCGTATCCATGGTCTAAATCGCCGTGCTGTGACACGCCAGCAGGAACAGGGAGAGGGTTGAAGCCCGTGCTGAAAGCATCTTTTGAGATAACAGGGTATTCCCACATTTACCTACCAGTGACAAGATGAAAGCCCAGGTCAGTCTAATCCCAAAGTCTAAGCTCTTTACTAACATCCTCAAATGAAAGTCAAAAAAGGGATCTAAAGGTATGTGATCTGAACCGGTCTGGATTCTGTCCAAGCACATCTCTCTTAGGCTCCATTCAATTTGCCTATCATTGTTGAAACTTCTATTTAAATCCACTTGTTGCTTTCTTCCTGTCTATGTGGCTATCGTGTTTGAAACTCTTTGCTTCTCACGTCCATGCTCCCTGGGACTTACACTTTATTTGACCTTTCTCCATTCCTCAGTCACAAGGCAGCCCACTCGCATACAGAAGCTTGTCCCTGAAGAGGCAACTCCAGGCAGAAACTGCTTCCTCTGAACGAAGGTACAGTAAGAAAAAAAGAGTAATATATTCACTTCTGTTTTCTCTCCTCACTCTGTATTTGTGTCACTTCTCTTCATTTAAAAACAATAACAAAACTTTTCGGGCTGTGTGTAGCTTTCCCCAACAGGTACACACATACCTAACACACGCGCCATACCCTAACTCCACGTTTCCAATTTTTGCAAAGATGATCCTTTTAATGAAAACATGGTCATCTTATAGCCTTGCGCTGAAATACTTCATGTTAAAATCATGCTAAAATCTTTATCATGGGAACCAAGAATGTCTTAAAATTTAATGCATGTATGTTGAGGAATAGTGTTGTTTTAAGATTGTTGCTCACATTATCATTTGCCTACGCAGTAAGCATCCATGCCATTCACCAATAGAATTCCCAGTAGACCCCAGTTTATTGCAGATAAATTGCTGTTCCTCTCCCCTTATGCCTCAGGGGAAGCCGAATCCAGTGGCTTAATTGATTGTGGGGTAATCTCCAGTATTTGGCCAGAGACTGTTGCAGGAGCAGGCTATCATCCTATTACACTAGTGGCAGGGGACTCAGAAACTTCAGGAAAAGTTTTTTCACTTTGAAGAAAGACTACAAGAAGTCTTCATTTTCTTCAGGCTATGTTTGTGCCTGGGGATGTGACCACCGGAGTGAATAGAGCCGTCTTACTACCAGCCTGAGAATGAACTCACAGAAGAGAGGCAGGTGGAAAGAGCTGGGTCCTTAGTGATGCTGATGAACTGTTGGCAGAACCACCACTGAAGTCTATCCTAGCTTACATCCCTCCATCTAGGAGCATATGTTTTATTATTGATGACAACAATTTGTGGGAAAATTCCTGTTACTTGCAGGCAAAAATACAGTAAATGTATATAGTATCTGAAAATGGTATATCCTGAATTTCTCATATTTTCTGGTGTCCCTCAAACCAATCAATCTGTGGCATTTATTGCTTTAGGAGAATAGCAGATTTCTAAATAGCTTTCTTTTCATGTTTCGCAGAAATATTAATCTTACAGCAGATACAATTTTATTATGAAATCTAGGAGATTAATTTTCACACAATAGTGCTGTAATCCTGAAAGACTGACAGCCTAGAGTGTATACCATAAACCATAGAGTGGGAAGCAATGGAATAATATGTGAAAACTAGGTTTTCCTTCCACTAGGAAAAGACAGAAGATAAAAGAAGTAACATGAAACCTGAGTGCCTGAGGAGGGTGAAAGAGACCCGACTCCAGACTAAAGTCCATGCCTAAACTGGGGATGTCAGAGAATAGAAAACATTGTATTTACATTCAAAAGACTCACTTGGGGTAACTGAACACCTAACACAATGCCCAACCTCGATGGGAAGTAATGAGTGATAGCCAAATTAGAAGTGGACACAAAAAGGCTTTCTGGTAGCCTCACACACACCTGTGAACTTCAGATGGGCAGCCCAAAGGTCAGCAAAGAAAAGAAGTCTGAGGATCCTACTGTCAGGTGGAAAAAGGCTGCAGTACACATGGTCCTAAGGAGTGGAGGCAATGGCATGAACACAGGTTTTGACATCTGATTCCGGTATATGATGGTTCATAATGAAGACAGAACTTGAGATTCAATTCAGCAGACTCCCGCAGAGGGTCAGAGATGGCTGAAGACCACCCTTCACTGGCTGGACAGTACATACACTGTCCTCATCATCCCCAGTAACAGGCGGAATTGTCCCTATTAATCTGAAGCTTAGTATGTTCTGTAAGAAGACCATCTGTGAAAGAAAAAAAAGCAATGAATCCACCATATCCAGGAGTGTTTTTGAAACAGTAACACCTGCAATGGGCACCTGCATTGCTATTAGATGTGTGTGTGTGGTTGTTGTTGTTGTTGTTGTTGTTGTTGTTTTAAGATTTGATTTATTTGAGAGAGAGTGAGAGAGAGCGCATGAGAGCAGGGTAGGAGGCAGAGGGAGAAGAAGACTGAGCAGGGAGCCCAATGTAGGACTCAATCCCGGGACTCCATAATTGTGACGTGAACCAAAGGCCGACCCTTAATCGACTGAGCCACTTGGGCACCCTACGATGTGGGTGTTTGGGATTCTGATCTCTTATTAGATTCTCCTCGACAACAGTTGATTATGCACTACTGGGAGATGGTCTTGGACCCCTGGATATAATGACAGCCAAGAAAGCTCAGAAATTCATTGTGAGTCACTAAACATCCTTCAACCACCCTAGGCTAAGTGAGTCTGAACTGATTAGGGCCGAAAGCCTTAGTCCCTTCACCTTGAGCTTACTGGGAGAATAAGCTTTTAAAAAAAAATAAAATAAAATAACTAAGCACAATTGACATATAGCACAGGTTCATCAGGATGGTCATTTGGTCCTTCATAGAATAGCCTCATAATTTCATTAATAAAATGTGCCCTTAAAAACATAGATGATGAATTATTTTTCCCTAATAGTGTGTGCACTCCCTACCCGGGAGTTTCTAGAGCTAAAATCATATTGGAGTTGGGAATGAGGTTGGCTGTTTAGAGATAGTGAGAAAATAGCCCCCAACATCTTCATTGTGGTAAGGACCACTTCTTGACACAGGAGCAGTTGCAACAGGAAAGCAATATATCAAAAGTGGATGATAAGAAATAGAAAATTGGGGATTCTAAGGATTCTGAAGCTATGTCTGAAAAACATACTCCACACTGAAAGTGGGGGAGGGGGGAAGGAGACCATGTTGCTAAGATTCTAGCTTACTAAACTAAATGACAGGTGATTAGAAGAAATGTTTTTTTAAGGGATGTTGATGTTTAGTTTTGAGCCTATAAAATTGAACATTTCCTCCTAAGTCACTCACCATCCCATAGTTAAACAAATGTTAAACTCATACTGAGAATGCTGAAAAATTCAACCAACAGACCAATTGCAATATTGTATTCGGAGAAGCTATAGAGGATAAAGTACCCAGGGGAGTGGAAGACGGGAGTTGGGGGCCAAGCTTTAGAAAAGAATGATTTTCTTTCTTTTTCCCTGGCCATGAATTTGGTTTTCACTGCTAAATACTCAGAGAAGAAGTGGCACAAGAGAACAAAAAACAGATATGTATGTGTGTGTGTGTGTGTGTGTGTTTAGATGCACAGGTATGTGTCTGTGAATGTTCATACGTGGTCCCTATGGCATGGAGTATAATGAAAAATATAATACCTTATTACTAAAAACAAAGATTGTAGGAATGCACCTGTTCCAGACCCTTTTATATAAGATTGTCATGTATGTCTTCCATAAAAGCTCTAATCTTTAATATATGTTTTCCTATGTCTATCCTCAAGAACTGATTTTATTCACTCTTATATGTAAATTTCGATTTCTACAAGAAGTTGGAAAATTATACATGTGTGTGAGAGAGAGAAAAAGAGAGAGATATAAAGAGAGAAAGAGTTTTGGGGAGCAAGAAATTTTAAGGTTTTGGCTTCCTGACTTACAGTATAGAGTACATGTCTTATTCCTCTGAATAAATGGTAAACCTTTCAGTTAATCAACTTTTCTGGCACCTTGGTCACCAATGTAGCTAAAGTTTAATTTTACCCAATTTGGTCCAACTAACTCAAAGTTGATAAACATCGTTTGTTCATTTGGCATAAATTCATCTGAATTGTCTAAAGATTCATTTTAGCTTCTAAACATCAAGATGATGACCCGTACTGACAATGTGAATGTTTGGAAGATGTTGTTTCCTTGAACACCCTGTAATAAAGTCCAGCTGTATCTGCTAAACATTACTGACTTGTTTATATTTCCACTCCAAAGCGTACACTTCCATTTCTCCCAGTGAACTATTTTTGTCACCTTTTAAAGTAAATTTCCTTGTTATGTGTCTTCTCATGATAGCCAAGAAGCAGCAATATGTAAACAGCAACGGATGCTCTCTCAGATGAAACAAATGTGTGAAAGCAATCATGCAGAGGAGACGCAGAGGATCCTTATAAACTGCTTCCGGCAGTTCATTCTACAGGACAAACAGAGAGGTCACGCCGCAAAATATCAGCAAAGAAATGTAAGAACATACTGGGGTGGCCTTTTACAGGCCAACTATTTCACATGCTATAATTGAACTCCCTTAAAGACAGCTTTTATGTACTGTGATTGGAGTTTTTCTTTTGGAAGCTACATAAACGGATTGCTAAGTTCGCAGAATTGAATGTCTTCTTATCATAGAATGAAGGTGTAAATAGAGAAGCCAAACAAATCTGAAGGAAGTAGTTTAAGATTTCAGTCCAGGTCACATTTGTAGATGGCCTGCCAGACCTTTGTCATATATGGTGATGGAGCCTGTGCAGATGTGGATCGTGGATGATGAGAGCTTTATCAGAAAGAACTCTGACCACAGGAAGCTACGCGGTCCAGGACCGCCGAGGGTGAAGGCCAGCAGGAATGTAACTGATGGGCAGGAGACAGAGAAAAATCCACAGCCTTATTAACATTACCTGGGAAAACTCTGGCAGGAGGGGTAGAGAGGGGTTATACCTGAGGTCATGATGAAGTAGCAGGTCAACTTTCTAGAAAACATGTATGAGGAAAACTGTTTTCCTCCCAAAACCTGAAGCACTTAAGTCATGTTGACTATTTTAAAAATCACATACACATATACACATATATACTTGTACATTTATGATGATTAGAATGATAACATTACTGGTTTTACTTTAAGACCATAATAATAAAAAAAACTTTAATTAATTGAGTATAAATTGCAAGACAGACATTTTACATATATTTTCCCTAGGTTTTAGCAAAACCCATTAGAGGTAACTCTTATTGTTCCTATATTACCGACGAGACTCCAGATCCAAACTCTAGATGCACAAATTTGTTCAACAACAAAAAAAGTAGTAATTGACACCACACCAATTCAAAGTTGGAAAAAGAACTGATGTGTCCAAAAGTTTAAGTTCTACCACAATACATCCCACCACCTTCATTTTCCCAGTAGCAGACACAGATGTAATCATGTATGAGTTTGTCCAAATTATGTTGTATTATTTATCTCACAAGATCTTGTTGCCATCTGGATCATTTACATAATGGAAAAAATGAGACAGTTGCACAAGGAAATGACAATAGCTCTGAATTAATGTGTTGATTCAGTGCTATGCTTTGGATGACCATGTAAAAGAAGGTCTGATGTCACTAACCAGTGAGAGGGAAATGAGCACTAAGATGGAATTTTCACAGGAAATTATTGTCTTAAAATAATCAGTCTGTGCTTTTCCCTCGCTCATGAAAATATATTTAACTCTAAAACCAGCAAACCAAACAAAGAATGCTACCATGTCTCTTAAGATAGGAGTAAATTTTGTGCTACACATATGCTATTGATTTCCACTGAAACCAAGGAGATATAGAGATATAGATACAGACGATACAGAGAGAGGGATGGCTATTAATGGCAGAGCAAAAGTTCTAAGACTCAGACCCACTGAAATCAGGCTTTTTTGGTGCCACTTTATCACCACCATTGGCATCCATGCAAAGTTTATGACATTAGGATAGGATCAGTAACAAGACTTAGAATGGAATCAACCTGCCAATTTCACATACTAGTCATATATGCCAATACTGACTATGTAGCTGAGTAAATTCAATTCGTAAGATACACAAAAACAGCTTTTTAGAAAATGAAGTTAATTAGGGTGCCCGAGTGGCTCAGCCAGTTAAGGGTCTGCCTTTGGCTTAGGTCATGATCAAACCCCACGTTGGCTGAGCCCCCTTCTCCCTTTCCCTCTGCTGCTCCCCCACTTGTGCTCTTTTGCTAACTTTCTCCATCAAATAAACAAATAAAATCTTAAAAAAAAAAAGAAAGAAAGAAAGATAGAAAGAAAGAAAGAAAGAAAGAAAGAAAGAAAGAAAGAAAGAAGAGTAAACTAGAAAGACTAAAGCCAGAGTATTTTGCAGAAACATTCCAAGATAGCAAAAGCTCTAAAAGCATTTCTATGTTTTGCCGTCTCCAGCTACATTAACAGAATGTGGAGAATGGGAACATAGCAGTCCTTCCTGTTCCAGAGGCCAGTGAAGCAGTTAGCCTACTTATTGTTATATCCAAACCAACACTTGGAAGATATATACTTAATATAAAATAATCTATACAGTTTGTTATTTAACCAATTAATTGGAACTCTTAGAAATATAACTGTTATTATATATGTTTATTTTTTCAAATATAATATACATTTTATTATATATAAAATATACATACCAGCAGCATTAGCTTTACCCGGAAGCCTGCTAAAAGTGCAGCATTTCATTTCCCATCCAGACCTATCGAGTCAGAATCTGTATCTTAAAACAAGAGCTTTAGGTGAACCGCATACATACTACAGTTTGAGAGGTACTGGTCCATACTACATAACAGGCACTGGTCCATACTGCATAACAGCATGCATGTTTATCCTTTCTTGAACCAATTTTTCCAACCTGTATTTCCTAATGACCTTGTGAGTAGGAAAACGTTTGTGGGATTTTAAAAGTTAAAAAAAAAAAAAAAAAAAGGAAGGATTTTCCTCCCTACTCATCTCCAAATTCTATGAAGAATGACCAGGTTTTGATCTACTTCTAAAAATTTCTTTTATGGAAATATAATATTATAAATTATATATTATTTATTATAACTTCTAAATAGTGTTTTTTTTTTATTTATTTATTCATTCTTGAGAGAGAGAAAGCACACACAGGAGAGGAAGAGGGAGAGGGAGAGAGAACCTACAGCAGACTCCTCACTGAGCACGGGGCCCCACCTGAGCTCGATACCATGACCCTGATATCACCACCTAAGCTAAAGCCAAGAGTCAGAGGTTTAACATGTCACTCAGGCACCTCCAAATACGGTTTTAAATGGGACTATAACCTTAAGAATGCATATGTTACTCAGATTAAGCAGAAAAGAAGAAAGAACATGCACAAGAAAAGAGATTTTCCTCTGTTGAAAAGAAGGTATCATTACTATTGAAGGGCTAAAACTGGGCTCATGTGTATGATATTATAGAAACATATTTTGCACAACCAGTATTCAACTATTGGTTACCTATAATCAAATAAATCATAGTTTTCTTTATGGCGCAGGGGATGATTTGTATAGGAATATTTTCTCTAAGAAAGTGAGAAATGTTTATGCAAGACAACAAAGACTTGTCCGCATCAAATTTCGCTGGGCTAAATAAGATGTTGCATTTGTTGTTCAGGCTTTAAAACAACAAAATATCAGTTTGCTGAGTTGGAAAAGGCCTCAGAGAGCAATAAAAGACTGGAAATCATTATTCCATGTGCACTAAAGAAATTTGCCCTGATACGGTCCTTATTTCCTGATACTCATTCATGTCCTAAAAGTAGTATAAAAATTGGTTCACGATTAATAGAAACATTTTTGGTAAAACTCATGAAAATAGAAAATGTTCTTTTAAAATTGCATATCAGCATGTGGATTTTATTTGATTATTAGAAATACATTCCTTTTAAAATTACTTAGTTTAAAAACATCAAAATATAATTGCAACCATTGTGTTCTATCCTATAATGTAAATTTACGACATAATTTACTGTATTTTCTCACTGTGTAAACCACATCAGGGAGGCTAAGAAGCATTTTTGTTCTCTTTTAGGCCACTTGGGTAGTATATAGGAAATTAGCACTCATTAAACTGAATCATACACTTGGGACTTAGAAAGGTCCTTATCGCTTTTAAAAATTCTAACTTGTGAGATTATGGCTTTAAAGGGGTCATGTGGCTTTAACTACATGTTATTATTTGCAAATAAAAACCTTATTGAGTAATAACAAAATGAACTATTCTAGGATATAGCTACCTCAATTTATTGAAATAAGATGAAATTAATGTTTATGTAAGTTAATAAAAAGATATATACAATGTTGCTTTTTACAAAAACATATCTCTACATATAATGAAAGTAAAGTGATAAACTCATTGCTGTGAGATGTCTGTATATGTTTAATGGAAAGAAATAATCCAGAGCCATTACCTTGAGTCTTATTAGGAGACTAATACTTCATACATTTCATAGGCTTAGAAACTTACTGAATATTCAAATTCTTAGAAATGTATATATATTTTCTACTACTCTGTGCCAAATGCTAATAACTATCTAGTTTTTTTGTGATTTCAATACTTAAAAAAACTTGATTGCCAATTTTATCATCTCTATTTGATAAAACAAGAAAATTTGCTTAGGAATGAGAAATCCCTTCTTTATGTATATGCTTCATGTGACTTCACTGTTTGCCCATTCTGGTGATTAATTTTGCATGGCAACCTCCCAGGGCCTTGGAGTTCTCAGACTTTTGGTTAAACATTATTATGGGTGTGTCTATGGGAGTATTTCTGGGTGAGATCAATGTTTAAATCACTCAGTACACAGAGTAAAGTATATTACCCTCCTTCATGTGAGAGTGCCTTAGTCAATCCTATGAAGATCTGAATAAAACAAAAAGGCTGAGGACCTTACCTCTTACCCGACAGGAGTTGGCACATTGTTCTTTTCCTGCCTTCAGACTTGAACTGAGGCATAAATTCAATTCTTCTCGGGTCTTGAACTTGTGGTTTTCAGATAGTAACTCTCCAGTGCTTCTGGTTTTCAGGTCTTCAGACTCAGACTGAAACTACACTCACGGTTGGCTCCTCTGGGTCTCCAGCTTAGTCAATGGCAGATCTTGGCACTTCTCAACCCACAAAAATCATGTGAATGATATCTACATTACATGCAACACAGAGGGGTGACCTAATCCAGTCCTCGCCCTCACGGCAATGCACAAAGGCAGAAAGGAGCTGTAAACAAGCTGAATAGGCCACGAAGAGATTCTTTTCCTCAGGCTTGTGACAGAGTATGTGCTCATCATAAACACATAGAAAATGGACTAAGAACGTTGTTCTACAGTTTTTTGTTTGTTTGTCTATGCCCAAGAATCTCAGATCCACTTCACTTAAGTAACACTTAAAGGATTCCTGAGGGGTTAATACAGTGGATTTCAGGAATGGAACAAATCAAGTTCATTAACAATAAGCTTCTGAGGCTTAAGTTAATGTTGTAAGTCACTACAAAGGTATTTTTATCTTCCCCACTTGTTTTATTTTTACAAATTTTCTGACTCCCTATTTTAAGGACTATGTAATATAAGTTCAATAGCTAGAGGGAACTTATTTATGACATGTATTCCCTATAGAAAGCATATAGAGTTAATTAATGTGAGGTTTGGTGATTATATAAAATTCAAAAAGCAAACTATGGTCTTTACGACAAATGGTACTGGAACACCTGGACATACATATGCAAAAACACATAAACAGTTTAAATTAAAAATGAACCTAGACATAGACTTTATACCTTTCACAAAAATATTAATGCAAAGTGGATAATAAAGGTACATGTAAAATTCCTAGAAGAAACAGAAAGACATGTAGGTGTCCTTGTGTTTGGTGATGACTTTCAGATCCAATGCCAAATCATGACCCATGAAAGAAATAACAGATATATTGGATTTCATTATAATTAAAATTATCTGGGGTGCCTGGATGGCTCAGTCAGCAAAGCATCTGACTCTCAGTTTCAGCTCAGGTTATGATGTCAGGGTTGTGAGATCAAGTCCTCTGTCAGACGCCATGGAGCCTACTTAAGATTCTCTCTCTCCCTCTCTCCCTCCCCCTGCTCATACTCACTCTCTTTCAAATAAATAAATTAATCTTCACAAAATATTAAATTTAATTAAATAAATTAAAAATATATGATTTACTAAAACACTGTCAAGAGAATGAGAAGGCAAGCCACAGACTAGAAGCAAATATTTTTAAAATGGCTTATCTGATAATCAACGGTTACCCAAAATATCCAAAGAATCTTTATAACTCAACAATAAGAACATGAACAACTCAATTAAAAAATAGGCAAAATATTTCAACTGACATCTCACCAAAGAAGATCTGCAGAAAGAAAATAAACATATAAAAAGATGCTCAACATCCCATGTCATTAGGGAGTTGCAAATTAAAACAGCCATCACTACACACCTATAAGAATGACAAAAATGCAGAACACCGACAAACGCTAGAAAGGATCTGAAGCAATAGGAACTTTGCTTCATCACTGGTGAGAATGCAAAGTAGTACAGTCACTTAGACAGTCTGACAGTTTCTTAGAAAACTAAACATACTCTTTCATAGGATCCAGCTACCACACTTTTTTATATTTAGGCAAAACAGTTGAAACATGCCCAAACAAAAACCTACACAAGGGTCTTTATAACAGGTATACTTATCATCATCACATCTCAGGAGCAACCAAAATGGCCTTGAATGGGTGAGGGGAGAAACACACTGTTGTGCATTCATCACAAGGAATATTGATCACACACAAAAAGATATGAGCAGTAAAGCCACAAAACGCAAGGGAGAACCTTGAAAACATATGGTCAACTGAAAAGGCTTCCTGTGGTCTGATTCCAACTGTATAGCATATTGGAAAAGTCAAAACTATGGAGAAAGTAAAAACATTGGTGTTTTCCAGGAGTTTGTGGGGAGGGAGGGAGAGAGAAATAGGTGAAATGCTGGAGATTTTTAGGGTATTGAAAATACTCTGATGATACTATCATGCTGGAGACATGTCATCATATACTTTTAAAACCCACAGAATGTACCACCCAAAGAATGAATCCTAATGAAATCTATGGATTTTAACTAATGACAGTTTATCAATATTGGCCCACCAACTATAAGAAATGTGGCACATTAATATGAGATATAAATTAGAAGGGAAATGGGGAAAGGGTAAGGAGGTATACAGAAACTCCCTGTACTCCCCAGTTTTATTTAACCTAAAACTGCTCTAAAAATCAGTATATAAATAAATAAAATAAAAACTCTATAATTTGCATGTTTATGGATTTTTCTTAATAGACATTTTTTTTTTTTTCAAAATTATCCTGCCACAAGGGGAATCTGGGTGCCTCAGTCAGTTAAGTGTCCTGATTTCAGCTCAGGGCTATAAGATCTAGCTCCACGTGGGGCTCTGCACTGGCCGTGGAACCTGCTTGGGTTTCTCTCCCGTCTCCACTTCCTCTCTCTTAAAAAAAAAATTATACTGCCATAATTAATCTTACATATAATGTATGTTTTTAATAGAGATAACAGCACTTGCTGAGCTATAAGATTGTCCTTATAACCCAATTAGAAGATTTAGTGGGGTCTTTTTGTTGTTGTTGTTACTTTCATGTTTTTTAATTGGAAGCTTCATATATATTGTGATATATATATATATATTCCTATATATAGGTATGTGTATATATATATATATATATAGCTATATATTGTTTTATCTCTGACATCTAGGGATAGAAAATAGAAGTGTAATACTAGTCACTTAATTGAGTTTTCATGTGATCACTATTTAATTCAATATGCACTTATCCTTTCTGTATGAAAATGTATTAATTTCCTGATCATAACTGACTTTCTTATTATATAAAAAATAATATATGCATGATTAAATTAATTCCCCCAAGGTATGCCTTCTAAGTTATTTTTAAACATTTAGCTTGATTATGCATCTTGGCTAGGAAAATGAGAATCAATGTCACTTCCTGCAAGTCATGAAATTTAGAGGAAATAAACTTATTTCAGTGGGCAGCTTACTTAACCTTTTCATCTCATATAGACTTAATATTTTAAAATTGTATTATATATTATTTTTAAGAATTGCTTTTTATTTTTTCCATTTTATAATTAAAGTAACTCATTTGCATTACTATCTAAACTGAACAAGAATTGTTTAAACAAACAAATATACGTATTTTTATATTATATAGTATATTGCTATGTATATTATTTTATATATCTGACATGAATGCATTTATTTTATAAAAGTATATGTGTTTATTTATGTATAACGTTCTCCTGGAGACATAGATTTGGTTTTAAATATATATATTAAATATTTATTATATGAGATTTATTGTATATTTATTTAAAATTTAGACATAAAGTAATAAATTGGATTCTGTACCAGATTTTGAATATGTTGGAAACATTACTTTTAAGAAGTTTGCTATTATCCATAATTTTAAAATAATTCAGCTATGATGTATGCGCACACACACACACATACACACACTATACTTAAACGCAGAAATCCTGGGCACCAATTGCAAGAAACAAGGCACTACTGAAATCATTATGAAGTGTGTACTCAAACCAAAGCAGAAATAGAACAGAGGTGGCACCTGGGTGTCTCAATCCACTAAGTGTCTGCCTTTGGCTCAGGGTCCTGGGATTGCAACCTGCTTTGGGACTCCCATTAGCTGGGAGTCTGTTTCAAACTCTTCCTATGCCCACTTACTCCCCACATCCCTGCCCCATGCCATGCTCTCTCTCACACTCTCAAACAAATAAATAAAATCTTTAAAAAAAAAAAAAAGAAAGAAACAAAACAGAAAAAAAAAATAATTAAGCACTTTCATAAGGTAGGAAATGCAATTTAGCACTTTTACAAGGTAATCAAACTTTTCTAAGTCAGTAACAAAGTCAAGATAAGATAGTAATTGGAATAATTGAGATGGCAAAAACAGCCAACATGCATCCTTTGAAATATGACTTTGAAGATCATCTCATTAAAAATTAGTCTATTTCCTCACCAATAGAGACTTGGCTGGCTTTGATACTTGCTTGACCAATGTATGTCTGACATAAAGTGATAGTATAACAGTTTTGATCATAGTGATCAACCAATCTTACTGGCTTCTGCTTTCTCGTTTAAATTCTGTTGTTGCCATGTGAACAAGCTTGGTCTTCGTTATATGAACAAGTGAGATTGTCCAGCAAACAGCCAGAATATGCTCAGAAGCAGAGCCAACTGGGAGGCCTTCGGTTTAATGCAAACACATGAAGGAGCTCTGTTGTGATCAGAAGTACTAGCCATCGGAGATCAGTCTAAAGTTGAAACCTGCAGAACTGTGAAGTAAACAAATGCTCTCTATTTTATGCATTGATGAATAGTTTGTTATGCATCAATAACAGATATGAACAAAAACATAACAAAAATAGAGGTGTGAACAGAAGATACTGCAAGTATAATGTATTGACATGTTATATTTCTGGAATAATAAACATTTTCTAAAAGTCACCTAAACAGAAGATCCATGCATATCATGGGTAGACAGGTAGAAGGAGAGATGCATGGCTGAACGCTTGGACAAATGGACAGATAGGTGGGTGGATGGTAGATTAATGGATAAGGTAAATAAACAAGCAGATAGAGAAAGATAGATGGTAGATAAATAGATGACAGATGATAGACTTGAAGTTATTTTACATTTAAAATATATATTTACACTTGAAAAATGAATCCAAAATATGTTTAGTTGCTAAAGCATATACAGTTTATTTTTAGAAAATTTAATAGTTTTCGAATGAAAGTATTAAAATTAATTGCATTTTTCAGTTCTGGGAGGTCCCTGGATAGAAATCTGCTGTCTCCTTTACCTTTTATCTTCTTCATATTTTTATATTTTGTTCAAAATTCAAGATGAATTTCTCAAATTTATCTTTAACTTTTCTTTCATTTTGATATCTACATTCATTTTCACAAGATTCTTCTTGGTTTCTGCTGCCTTTTGAGGGAAGCAAGATCTTTTGAAAATCTTTGAAGATATCGTTATGTCCCTTTTTCTCCCACCCATCTGATCTGTTTCCTCTGAGGCCATCTTTTCTTTTTGGCTGTTTTGCTCCTTTGCATCCCCTATAGGTCAGGTGACAGATGATTATACATCATTAGGATTTACTGAATAATATGATACTTCATATATATACATATAAAACAATGTATGCACACATACATATACACATAAAAATATATGTAGTAAATATATCCACTAAAGCTTTATAACATATAAATGTGTGAGTTCAATAATCTGTAATGTAAGGACAGATTTCAAAATCTGACCTGCTAGAGTCAAAAATTCACACATACATAATTTTAATTGTGTTCATTTTGTTTAAAAGTTCTATAATGAAAGGGGCAGCTAGGTGGCTCTTAATTAAGTGTCCAACTCCTGATTTTTGCTCAGGTCATGATCTGGGGGTCATTAGATAGTGCCTGTTCCTGGAGGCTGCTTAAGATTCTCTCTGCCTCTTCCCTTCGCCCCACCTCTCTCTCTCTCTCAAAAAAAAAAAAAAAAAAAAAGTGAATGTGAATTCACGTTTGGAATCCACTTTCAGAGGTGGCTACCAAGACCTTAGTAAGCCAGATCCTAAATATACACTAGAAATTTCATTACTTAGATTAACAGGTTTTAAAAGTAATTATTCGTTGTTAAAAATTAGTAATGTTTAATACTTACTAGGAAAAAACTGTCATGTTGCACAGTCATTGCATGAACAGGGAATACCTTATATGAACACCTTGCATGAATTGGAATAAGGATCTAATAATCTTTGCATATTCAGAATTTACAAAAGAACATTCCAGGCTGATAGTTCCACTTAATCCAATTAATTGAGTATCTCAGCTGCACACTCAATAAAAGGTTAACTTATCCTGTCAATAAAACTGTGTGGCATCTACCTCAGGAGAATTAAAACAAATCATCACCTAATTATATGCCTTACCACAGTGTAAAAGCTTAAGAATTATGTTTCTAAAAATGGCAAAATTTTTAATATTATTTTGCCAGAGGGGCAAAAAAATGAATTAAATTCTATTAAGCGTTTGCTGAGAACTAAGAATTGTTGATCGCATAGTACGGTCTAGCACCATGCTATAGAAAACAAAGTGATTATTAACTCCACAGTCCTGCCTGCCTTCTAGGAGATAAAAGATCAGTCAGTGAAATTGAAAAAAAAAAAAAAAAAAAAGCCCCCAAATCACAAGTCACATAATATCACTGCTAAGATAAACATAAAAGACACATCAAACATGAAAGAACAAATAGAAACCAACACAGATTGTTCAGGTCTTTGAAGACAGGTCTTTGCAAGAACTAGAAAAGTGCCTGATGTAATTGGGGACTCCTTGAGCTTCCATTAGAGCCTGAGACAAATCACTTCTCCAGTCAGATGTAATGACCCCCATCAAATCCTGCACATGTAACTTCTGTGAGGAGCTTGGCGGGGGTGAGACTGACAGCAGGGTACTCATTTGTTATAGACTATTTTGTTTATCCTTATTTCATAATACAAAGCACCCTAAGAGAGATTATATCTTAAGCCTTTATTACATATATATTTTTTAAAGATTTTATTTATTTATTTGACAGATAGCAAGTAGGCAGAGAGGCAGGCAGAGAGAGAAGAAGGGAAGCAGGCTCCCCGCTGAGCAGAGAGCCCGATGCGGGGCTCGATCTGAGGACGCTGGGATCATGACCTGAGCTGAAGGCAGGGCTCAACCCACTGAGCCACCCAGGAGCCCCACATATTGTTCTTATTATATGTTTATATCCAATTTATGTTTGTCAGGCGGGGATAATGTTCCAGAGATCCCAGTTTGCACACAAAGCAAGGCTGTGGGAAATAGGAGTAAATGTCAGCAAAGAGGATCAAGATCCTGAAAAATAAGGCTGAGATCATCAGAGTCTAAGAATGTTAGAGGTAAATCATAGCCATAATACCAAACTTATGAGAACATTTACTATGTGCCCAATGCTGCAGTAGATACTTCACATATACTACCCATTTTATTTTCAGATAATCCTTTAAGGTAAGTATCAGTTCCACTATTTTTATTTTATAGATGTAGAAACCAAGTCTTGAGGAAGTTAAATAATGTGTTCGAATTTACATAACAAGTAAACAGTGAGTCTGAGACTCAGTCCCAGGTATCCTAAATCTATTCTGCACTGATGATGCCAGAGTTCACATGTAGTATATGAGCTGGAGTCTGCTGGCCTCTATATTTTGACATCAACAGAAGAGGGTTTAGAATTCTTTGTAGAGCTCTGACCTGACCTCACAGAGTTGGTGTATAGATCAAAGCAAATACAGGAAGAGAGCAGTAATACTCTATTGTTTTTGTAAAAATATTTTTTGTGTTGTTTGTAAGTCTCATTCCATGCTTACTCTAAGAAATAAAACAAAACTAAACTGCAGTGATTTAGCGACACATTGTTAAGTTTCAATAAAATATGTAATGCATTTAACCTAAAGTATTTGAAATTCCAATTTACTTTTGCTTTCTGTCCATGTAAATTTTATTTGTACATTAAACATAGAAGCTTAAGAAAGTCATTTTTAAGAACACATTATTGAAAGTCTAATTTTACAGATTTTATAGCTATGGAGTACTTCTTAATATGATTTATTAGTAATTTTATTTAACAAAATCCAATTCTGAGGCATATTAAAAGCCGATTTTTCTCTTGCTTTTAATGTTTTAAAAAACTGATTTTTTCAAATAGGAATGTTTTAGTGCAAAATAATGTTTTGACATCTATTTCTATTAAAATATTTTGTTGTATTCAACCAATGAGATAATTGGGGGTAATTTTATTGTATACATCCTAGTTATTTATTCATTCATTCACTTGAAAAAAGTTCATTAAATACCTATATGAAAAAGAATTAATTAAGTCTATTCCTTATTTAAGATTTGCAACATTGTTATATTACAAAATAGATCCTGAACCTGGTATTCATACCAGACCTGAGTTTACAGTCATAAATCACATTCTTTAGCCTTATATAAATTTCCTTCCATCTGTTTTAGTTGTGTAGATAATTTGTGAAATGGTATTAAAATTAACAATAATGATGATAATGCTTTTATTTTACCATCTCAAAAGCTTATTTTGATTTATGAATCACAAAAATAAAATAACTAGTATAATTCATAGGGTAGCGAGTAATGTTAGAAACTTAAAAAACAGCTTATAGCATTCATTTGGATAACATTCTTTGGATAACACCATTTGGTCCTGATATGATGAACTCAGATCCACATTTTACAGAACTCAACCAATTATGCATTTCTCATACTTAGGCCAGTTAAAAAACAATTTGCAATCTATTTTATGCATTGCAAGATCTTGCCCACAAAAGAGATACTTAAGCCAGAATCTCAGTGTCTCCATGTGTACTATACCTGTGAAGATTTATCTGATTTTCCCTCCATCAGGTTGCTACTAATACTGACTATTCATTCTGAATAATTACATCCTCTAGTGTACTAAGTATAATAAATATGGATTTAAAAAAAAAAAAGATTATTTATGTATTTGAGAGAGAGAGAGTACAAGTGGGAAGGAGGGGCAGAAGGAGAAGGAAAGGGAGAACTTGACTCCCTGCTGAGCAGGAAGCCCAATGTGGGGGTTCCATGCAGGGCTCAATCCCAGGACACTGAGATCTTGACCTGAACTGAAGGCAGACACTCAACCAATTGAGCCACCCAAGTGCCCCCAAATCTATGGCTTTTTAAAGTAAGTTATCACAGTCCTAGGTATAATAATATTTGTTTTCAAAATTATCAAACTAAGTTTAGTCTATTTAATAATTAACAACAATTTTCCACAAGAGCATAACCATCTTCTATAAATTGTCAAATGTACAAACCCAGAGAAGAAAAATTTTCAGTATGGTAGAATTGGTCAATATTTGGCTAAAATTAATTTTCTGCTGCTGTAAATGTATAGCATCAAATAATCACCAAAAACCTGTCAAAAACATAGCAAAATGTTTGACTCATAAATAAAAGAAGAGCATATTTTGAAGCTCAGAGCCCTAGTCAGCTCTCAGCTTTCAGATTGCTTGGAACAAACTCTAGGTTTCTGAGGTCTCCCCAGGACCACCTTCTCTAAGACATTTCTTGATCATTATAGTTCAACAGATATCTAGCCCCCAATAAGAAATACTTTAACCTTCTCACTTTTTTCCATCATCATTTTACCTTACCTTTTCTTTTATTTTAATGGATTGAGTTTTAGTTTTAGACAATATATCAGTAGAACAGGTTGTTTATTTCAAAGAGAAAACAGCCAAATGGTGTGTGTTGGGTGGAGTGAAGGGGATTTAGTAGACCAATCCTTGCTGAACATTTCAGTGGATTTCCATTGTCCTTGGCTAAAGATCAAAAGTTTTAATATTCTCTACCATGTGCCATTTGGTCTGGCAAATGAAGACTTTTCTAGCTTCATCTGATAATTCTTTTCTTCTCAGTCCAGCTCTGTCTTTTTATAATATGGATACTTCAAGAGGTTTCCATTGGGATGGAATATTCTTTAGTATATGTTCTCCTTCTCCTCCATCATAGACCCCACAAAAACTTTTCTACACGGTAATCTAGGCAAGCTCTACCGATCGTTCATAAATGATTTAGATTAAACTTTGTGATCATCTGAAATCTGAAACTAATAAAGTGGTTAAAATACTGTGGAATAACTGATAGTTGTTAAGAACTGTATAGGGATTTAAAAAACTTTCTCATAACATCTGGAAAGAATGGCATGTTAATAGCTCTCTTCCCAGTACTCATTATAAAAACTAAATGAAATGACTGAAAGTAAACACACATAGGAAAACATTAATTAATATGGAGAAAATGATATCAACAACCAGAAACTATATAAATATATGAAATTATAAAGATTAGTTTTTTGTACATGGGGGGAAAGTGAAATAATGCATTAAGAAACAAGTCAATATAATCTTTCCTGGAAAAAAAAAAAGTGCAATTTCTAAACACAAACCTAAATTATCCACTACTATTCACAAATTTGAGAGCTAGAAATAAGCAGAAGCTATAAAAAGAGAATGCCCTTCATATGAGTTTTTTCATCAATGACAGATCATCAATATCTGGCATCTATAAGAGGGAAGGGGGTCAACCCACAGGCCACATAATAAAGAAAGTCTGGAGTTATGCGTTACTAGCACTCACCAATGTACTCTTTTTTTCCTGGAGAACTGAATTCAGTAAGGGTACATTCACCCTCCCACTTGTTAGAGTCACGTGACACAATCCAGTCAATGGCCCTTCAATGTATCCCTTTGGCTTGAAGATTAAAAAGTCAGGAAGATTAAAAAGTTTTTACTTTGCTAGAATTTCATAAACAGCTGTTATAGAGGCCCATGTTCCAGATAATACAGAAGGTAGGAGCATCAGGAACTGTAATTTTACCCTATTTGCAAAATAACAAATTAACTTGCTACAATGTCTTCAATGCTAGCTGAACGCATGACATTTCTGGGTCAAGGTCAAATGGCTTTATTTCTCACAGTACAATGAACAGCAGGACCTTCACATTCACATGGGTTCTCCTTGCCTCAAGTCCCATGGAGAATGACCCAGGTGACTGTGACAGGGAGTTCTGCCACAACCAAGAAACCCAGAGTTGAGGAAATTCCCAAAGGGGTTGCTAGCAGATCTGTCCAAGCTTTGTTCCAGAGACAGAGGGTAGTTCTATTATCCTAGTCAGGAAGTAAACCTGCCCTCTCTTTAGAAGAATGACATTCTTTCTGTTACAAAACTGTTTACTATCCAAATGTCTTTAAAAATAGAATACAAAATAAAAGTTGTTAATTCCTCTTCAGAAGACATGCACAAACATGTAATCCATGGAGGATTGTCTCCCAACAGAGAATGTCTCTAACAGCCAAATATCAGAACAAAGATGATGAAGTGAAACTTCGTTGTTTCAAGCTACTTGAAATGTGGGGTTTACCTGAATACTATACTATTAATTTGTCTAGACTAACTAAAACATATTGTAAGGGATGAGACTTTGTAACAAAGTGGTATAATACCTACATTACTGATAATTTTGTTTCTCAAGGTCATCCACTCTGGATTTGTCTTCAGTAACTACCTTCTCTGTTGAACCTGCAAGCACACAGAATTCTAAGAACAGATAAAATCTTGCTTCTGTTCATGATTTAATTTTATATACTAATTACAGAACAATAGAATTTTAAAAGCATATTTATTTTGATTCTGGGTGGTCATGCACATTTAACAGAGTGATTCCATTTCTGCTAATTGCACAATTATATTGAACTGCAATCCTAATAGAAATGACTAAAAATACTAATCAGTTTAATACATAGGTTACTCTTTCAGATAAATTTTAAGACTGAGAGGCAAATTTGCTGCTTGAACACTTAAGTATGAACACTTAAGTATGCACATATCTCAAGTGATAATATGACACGCAGAGAGGTTCATCCACAGCTTCCTGTTTCGAAATGCCAAAGAGTTTCAGTCAAATAGTAATCTCTACAGCTGGGGGAACTCCTTCTTGCTTTCCACTATATTCAAAAGAATCTCTACACTCTGTGTCTTGAAATCAGAAGAAGGCTACTGTGAGGAAATTGGAAACTTATCTACTGGGTCAATAAATTGAAGACAAAATAATCCTAAACCCATGTTTATTTTTATCTCACATTATGCCTGATGTTTACACAGCAAGTAGAACCTGGATATATGGTAAAAAAAAAAAAAAAAAAAAAATCAGGAGATTGCATGCACTCACAGAATTCTTCTTCTGGCAGAGAGATAATGTTTGGCTGTAAAACGTCATCTATATATTCTGGGAGCTTACTGGTTCTGATGAGGGAGCAGGAAGCTGGCTGAGGACAAAGCAAAAGCTGACACCTTGCACCCCCTCTCCACCTGCTTCCCTCCCCTTGTTAATGTGTGTGACATTCCTCAGGCACCCCTGACTGCCCTAACGGATAAACAAATAGTTAACTTGCAGAGATCACAATCCTGCAAAACAGGAATCTCCCTTGGTTTACAATTGTCCTGAAGATCTACAAAGAAGTTACCTTATCAATAGCACAAATTTCCAGGGGCAAATAACTCAGTTCCTCAAGCCCTAATATCTCCCTCCCCACCATAAACAAAACTGAAGGAGGCTGAGAAACAAGGGAATGTAAATATAGTTAAATCTCTTCTAAACCTACATTTCACTAACAAAGACGATTGATAGCAGGATTGTGACATCCCACCAAGAATCTCCCAACTATCTTGATGTTAATGGCTGGCCTAAAGACAACATTGATCAAGCCTCAAGTGCAAGGCCTCCAGACCCTGGCACCTTGTAGGCCCTCTTTAGCATATGAAAACTCCATTGAAACCTCCCTTCCCCTCACCTTCCCACATCCCCAGGGTACATAACCTGCCATCCCTCAAAAGGCAGCCGCTCTTCCTGCCCAAGGGTCCTGTCACTGTGCTTTAATAAATCACCATTTTGCAGCAAAGATGTCTCAAGAATTCTTTCTTGGTCATTGGCTCTGGACCTCAGCCCACAGAATCTCACCTAGGTTTTAGAACTTCATCAGTTCCAAAATATTTATAAGCACTGAAGTTGCAATTTGGTTCATAATATAAATACTATGGAAAAATATAAATATAAATATAAATAATATAAATACTATGGAAAAATCATATCTCTGTGAGGATTCTTAAGATTCAGATAAGAAATAGGAATGATGGAGTTTTGGAATATAGGGGTAGTTCAGGGGTGAGGTCTGGAGCTGACAGCCAAGAAAGAATTCTTTAGACATCTTTGCTGCAAAATGGTGGTTTATTAAAACATGGGGGCAGGATGGTTAGGCAGAAAGAGCTGTTGCACCAGGGTTGTGAGGGGTGACTGATTATATGGGGTTAGGGGAAGTAAGGAAAAGGGAGGTTTCAAAAGGATTTTCATATTTTAAAGAAGACTCACATGATACCAGAGGCATTGTCATTGTCAAGCTAAGGTTTTTCCCTCTAGCAAGAGATTAACCTGAAGATAGTTGGGAGCTTCCTGGAGGAACAAAACACTCTGCCAGCCTCAAGTATCCTGGGCTGCAGGTTGTAAGGACATTTAACTGTATCTACATTTCCTTCTGGAAGCTAAGTTATTGATAAGAATGCTTTGTTCTTGCAGATTGCTAAGATGTTTGTGAACTGAGGGAGACTCATATCTTGGAAGATTGTGATCTCTGTAAGTTAACTCTTTTTCCTCTCCTGGGGAGGAATGTCACATATATCCCATCTGGGGAGTGAGGAAAGGATTTGTGTGGTGTCAACTTCTGCTTTGTCCTCAGTTTTCTTTCTGTTCCCTCATCAGGAATGTGCTTCAGGAAAAACCAAGGGTCTTTTTTTTTTCTTACTTAAATAATTCTAAAGATATATCCTTACATTTAAAAAAAAAAAAAGGTATTTAGCCAAAATTAACTAGAAAAGTTTGATATAAATGAACAATTCCTGCCTATTTCATATATCTCAGGAAGCTTCATCTTTAACATGCCTTTTGGTAAATGTGAGTAAATCATTAGACACTTATTTTAAATCTTAAATGTTGTTATTCAAATGCATATTTGTATTTTTAGAGAATAAAAGAAAAAACCTCTTTAAATAGATTATAAAAACTTCTCTTGTAAATTGCAAGTTCACATGAAAGGAGATAGGAAAGAAAATGCAGAAATGCAAGCCCCAAGCTGAAGGTCAAAGAGTTACCCACTCTAAAATGCCACAGAAGGATTTCTATGTGGATTGTAGAAAGATTTTTATATAGAAGCAGTTTGGAAGACAGAAGGAACATATAAGTGTTGTGGAAGTTCTGAGGCGACCTAGAAACCCAAATGGCGTGTGGAGAACTGGGAGAACACAGCTTTATTAACACCCACAGACTCAATGGGGTCATTCCCAAAAGTCTGAGCACCTGGCCTTTGTTGGCACTGGTTTTTATAGCAAAACTAGGGATTTTTTGTGGTTTCTCACAGCTGATTGGTTTGGGGGTCTCTCGGTAGTTCCTAAAGCTATGCAGAAGTGACTTGGTGAAGTGCCAAGTCATCCTCGGGGGAAGTGACTTGGTGGAGAAGTGCCAAGTCATCCTCGGTACCTCCTCATCTCAGTGAGGTGGCCATTTTGGGCTTTTCACCTCAAACGCAGTGTAAAAAGCTAGCTGAAGTATCCCATGGCCC